>NC_057802.1:237794195-237844273 GCF_018294505.1 Triticum aestivum | reverse complement strand
AGGCACCTTGGGGGTGGAGGAGGAGGACGACGACGGAGGAGGAGGGACGGAGGGATGACGACGGCGTCGGCGATAGGGGCGATGATGTGAGTGTGAGGGGGGAGAGTGAGGGGGACGTGCACGGGGCGGTTGGATAAGGCCCTTTAGTGGTAGCGCTTGTTCCTAACAAGCGCTACTGCTACGATCAATAGCAGTAGCGCTTTTGTGGAACAAGCGCTACTAGTATACCTAGCCTGCCGGCAACGGTGTGGCAATTATAGCAGCATCGTGTTTTCTAACTACAGCGCTATTGCTATGTTCTAAGTGCTACCGATACTTAGTAGCAGCGCTTTCTTCTAAACAGCGCTACTGGTAAGCTCCTGCGTATAAGGTTTTTCCTAGTAGTGGTAGGTTCCGTCGTCGTTGAGGATCATGGTGCGCTTGTTTGTACACTCGAAGGACTTGTGGCCTCGGCCGCCACATGTGAAGCATTTGAAGGAACTTGTCTTGATGGTCTCATCGGTTGGGGTGGAGGACGATGAAGCTCTCGGCTTGAAGTTGCTTGTAGTAGGAGGACGACTTGAGGTTGTCGAAGTTTTCTTGTAACTTGACTTGTCGTCGTTGCTTGTAGATGGCTTGGTTGAGGTAGAAGGTGTTGGAGTCGTTGAAGCTTGGGTGTTGGAGAAGCCATATGACTTGGATGAGAACTTGGCATACTTGAAGTCATCTTCCACTTGACGTTCTGCTTTGGTAGCTTGACGCACTAGGTCGATGAGGTTCGAGTATGGTTGGAAGTCGGCGATCTTCTTGATAGGATGATTTAGTCCATTCAAGAAATGTGCCATAGTTTGCTCATCATCTTCCGTGACATTGGCTCGTATCATGGCAATCTCCATTTCCTTGTAGTATTCTTCAACGCTCTTGGTTCCTTACTTGAGTAGTTGAAGTTTCTTGAAGAGGCCACGGTTGTAGTAGGTTGGCATGAAGCGTGCTCTCATGACATCCTTCATTGATCCCAAGTGGTGATGGGTGGTTCACATCTTGCTTCTCGGCGCTCAATGACTTATTCCCACCAAATGAGGACGTAGTCTTGGAACTCAAGGGATTCCATTGCGATCTTCTTCTCTTCCTCATAGTTGTGCAAGCGAAAGATGAACTTGGGCATTGCTTCCGGTGAACTTGGGCATGGTGAACTTGAGCTTGTCGTAGCGTTGTTCTTCATTGTGTTGGCCTCGAGGATGATGACGCCCATGTCATTGAGGATTGACAAACTCATGTTGCTCTTGGCGAGGAGGGTTGTCGTCCTCATGTTGCTCTTGTCGTGGATTATTTCCATTGTCTTCATGCTCTTGGTGAACTTGAGGGTCTTGTCGAGCTTGCGGAGGAGCTTCTCGAGCTTGAGGAGGAGCTTGTCGAGCTTGCGGATGAGCTTGAGGAACTTGACGATGAACTCGAGCTTGATATATTCGTTCTTGAACTTCATCATGAAGCGCTTCTTGTTGCTCACGAGCTTGTCGGTTGCGCGTGGCTAAGGCCCGACTTGAATCTCGGAGGGCACTTTGCGCCTCAAGTGCTTGAGCTTCGCGTAGTTCTTTTTCTTGGCGTTGTGCCTCGGCATCTTGTGCATCTTGGTGTTGGCGCACTCGCTCTTCCTCTTCTTGTTGGTGTAGGCGTTGCCGTTCTTGTGCTTGCGTGAAAGTAGCTTGGTTTTGACGGTGTCGATGTTCTTGCGCTCGAACTTGCTCTTGAGAGTCGGTGTCGTGTAGAGGATTGTGGTTGGCGTGACGGTCTTGGCGCGCGGCACGACGAAGATTGTTCGATGTCGGAGTACTTGAGCCGGAGATAGTATCGTCGGAGTGTCGACTCGAGCGGCTCCATCTTGAGTAGGACGAAGTGGTAGAAGAGCGGTTGACCAACAAGGCACGAATCTCGTCCATTCTTGCGTCATTCTCTTGTTTGTGTTCGTCGAGCTTGTTTTTGAAGTAGTCTCTTGTACGTTCCTTGGATAGTCACAAGTCAGTGGCGAGATGGTCGATGCGGTCGCTCATTGCTTGTTGCTCTTGATGCAAAGCTCGTTGTGCGCCAAAGAGGTGGCTCTTGGTGACCTAGGAGTACATGTCGTCGTCTTGCTCGATGAAGAGTGGGTTGGTAGTAGTACTTGGCCTATCCATCATTCCAAGCAAATATGTGAGTGGGAGAAAGAGAAGAACTTATACCAAATGTACCTTGACCGATGTTGAAGATGGATCAATGATCACTCAAATGTGGAACGAGGAAATAGCACAATTGGTACCAATTCTTGTCGGTTTCTCACACCTACACAAGTAAAAGCTTATGGTGGAGCTCGGTTAGGATGTTGGCACAAAATTTGCTGCAATTGTTAGTGAGCTTCAATAATGTTGGAAAAGATTCACAAATTTGCAAATGCAACAAGTAGACCAATAGCAAGATGTGGTACACGGAAACACACACGCAAATAGATAAATGGGGTCGTGCAACCAAGGAATGAGCCAAAATGTGGAATCCACGAAAATGCTCTTGTTGCACAACACTAGAGAGACGCTAGCACGATTGCACAATAGGCGGATACGAAACTTGTGCACAACCTACTAAGCAAAAATGCAACGACTTCTATCCCAAAGTGTGCTATATGTATGGTAGTCCGGTGATATGATCCAAGATGATCGAGTATGACATGTAGTATGATGCTATGGTTCTTGCTTATAAGCTCTTTGCTTATCTTTCCTCTTTTCCTTAAAAGCTTGTTTGGCTCTTTCTCTTTTGAGCTCTTTTCTCATGCAAAACTTCACGAACCAAAATAGGAATTGAGTATATGCGAATGACAACTTTGTGACACAAGAGATGAGACCAAGATATGCACCACTAAGATATGGTATGTATGCTATGGGAAGTATGATCACTAATGTGCACAAGTCACGTTGCCGGCAATACTCAAAGGCTAGTCTCAATGGGTAAGGTACGCAAAGATGGGTTCTGTGGTTATCAATGTAATGGCGAGGAGTAGACCAAGATGTCATCGAGATTACCGTCTTGCTTACGGTTGAGGTTGTCAAAATTGACGAACGGTTGTTGTCGATGACGAGTCCGTGGCGAAGATGAGCGGCGGTGATGTTGTTGTCGCACCATACCTAAATAGCCGAAACACAAAAGGACACGGGAACCGCAACTCAAATTCTCAAAGCAAAACATGTCAAAATTGTCGGGGGTGGTAGTGGGTAAGCGAAGGTGTTGCTATGCGGATGTAGTGGTGGTATGCGGAAGTGTAAGTGGGCACCGGAACAAAATTTGGCGAGAGTTAGGCGGAAAACGAAGCGGTGGTGGAAGTGATGCTGTCAGGGGCCGGATGTCCGGGCTTGAGAGGCGGATCCCCGGGGTGGGACGGATGTCCGGGCTGTCGGGCCGGATGTCCGGGCTTTGGATCCGTGGACGAACTCGAAGAACTCCGCGTGGAAGAGGCAAATTCGGGAGATTTTGTGGATGGAAATTGGGGAAAAGATGGGGAAAAGCTAGATCTACCTGCAACACACAAATCCGTGGATAAATACAATAAAACTTCATCACACCAAAAATCACAAAAAACAATTTGGGGCTATTTTTGTGGAGAATTTTCGAATTTGGGACAAAATCAGCAAAACAAGGCGAGAAAACAAAAGGGGGGCTCTGAAATCATGATCAACGTGGCTCATGATACCAAGATGATGTAGGGTGGAACCCTAGAGGGCCGATCTTTCACTAAAGGAGCGGATCCCAATGAGGAACACGAAGAACACGAGGGAAAAAACGAGGGAAAACACGAGAGAATCACTCAAACCAACAAGATTCGGTCACACATATGCTAGATCCTCGAAACACAAATAGAGATACACAATCCAAAGTCAACAAAGGACGCTACAGGAGGTAACCGGTTCTTCTCCGTGAGGAGGTCTTGAAGAGGGTCTTCTCCGTGAGGAGGTCTTGAATCCAACGTGGATCTTCTCCGAAGAGGGGCCGCAGTCTCTCTTGTGGAGCAGATCCGTATGGATGAGCGAGGCTCTATCTCACATATGAGCTATCACGACGCTAACCCTAGAAAGAGGGAGGAGGAGTATATATAGTCTAGGTGGGCGAAGGGGTACATGGGCCTCGGCCCTTTACTATGCGCAGACAGGCGGGGCCGGATGTCCGGGCGTCGGGCCAGATGTCCGGGCCTTCGTGAGAGGCCGGATGTCCGGGCTGATGGGGGCTTCTCTTCTGTATTCTGGGTGGAGCTTGTCCGGATGTCCGGGCGTTGGGGTCGGATGTCCGGGCCTTTGGCCGGATGTCCGGGCTGACGTGGTTCAGCTTCGTGTGTGTTCTGTGATTGGTGCCGGATTTCCGGGTGGGGGTCGGATGTCCGAGCTAGCGGGCCGGATGTCCGGGCCCTGTAGCTTCGGCTGGGCTGCGGCTGTGGCAGATGCTCCAGGGTCCGGATGTCCGGGGTCATGGCCGGATGTCCGCGTCCTGGAGGCTGTTCTTGACTCCTTCTGTTGGTTCTCTTCATCCATGAACTTGGCGGCTTGTCCGTCTTCACGTGCATTTTCAGGAGGGTCCTCTTGGTACCTAATCATTCACAACATTCCGGACTTAGGTAGTAGCCCTTCCTCGAGTGGATCATATGTGATATCACTAAGAAAGGAAGTCACCTCGGTCTCGAGAGCTCTAGCTCGTGCTCGTGTCATAGGTCCTCTTGGCACTTGATGAGGCAATGGTAGGTCAATGGGGATGACCGAAGGATGCTCCGCATCACTAGGGTTCTACCCTACATCATCTTGGTATCATGAGCCACGCTGATCACGGATATGGAGCCCCTACACCTTGTTTTCTAGCTTGATTTTGTTGTGTTCTTCCCCAATTTCGAAAATCCCCACCAAAAATAGCCCCAATTTTTTTTGTGATTTGTTGGTGTAATGAAGTTTTGTTGGATTTGATCCATGGATTTGCTTTGCCACGAGTGGATCTAGCTTTTCCCCTTCGTTTCATCCATCTCCATCCACAAAATCGCACGGATTCGCCGAATTTTGCCACATCAACCTCGAACCCTAGCTGTTCATCCCGTGCCCGAGATCGCCCAGTCACCGGAGGTCCGCCATCCACCGGACGTCTGACGTTTCCTAACGAAACTGAAAATTTTCACCGGAAAGTTCTCAGCCACCGCCCCACTTCTGCATACGCACTCCAATACCCATTCCACCTCTGCATACGCACTCTGATAGCCATATCACTTTCCGCAACCACCATTGCCTGCTCGCTACACACTACGACACAATTTTGACACATTTGGTTTTGAGAATTTGAGTTGTGGTTCCTCGTTTCCTAGGGTGTTTCGGCTAACTAGCAACGGTTCGACATCGTCATCACCTCCGCTCACCTTTGCCAAGGACTTCAACGACATCTTTGTCTACTCCTTGCCATTACATTGATAACCACCATAGCCCATTTTGCATAACTTACCCATTGAGACTAGCCTTTGCGTATTGCTGGCAACGTTACTTGTGCACATTAGTGATCATACTTCCCGTAGCATACATACCATATCATCGTGGTGCATATCTTGGTATCATCTCTTGTGTCACAAGGTTGTCCTAAGCATACACAATTGCTATCTTGGTTCGTGTAGTTTTGCATGAGAAAAGAGCTCAAAAGAGAAAGAGACAAACAAGCTTTTAAGCAAAAGAGGAAAGATAAGAAAAGAGCTTATAAGCAAGAACCATAGCATCATACTACATTAAGATTGTCATACTCGATCATCTTGGATCATATCACTGGAATACCATACATATAACATACTTGGGATAAAAGTCGTTGCATTTTTGCTTAGTAGGTTGTGCACAAGTTTCGTATCCGTCTATTGTGCAATCGTGCTAGTGTCTCTCTAGTGTTGTGCAACAAGAGCATTTTCCGTGGATTCCACATTTTCCGCTCATTTTTGGTTTGCACAACCCCACTTATCTATTTGCGTGTGTGTTTGCGTGTACCCATATCTTGCTATTGGTCTACTTGTTGCATTTGCAAACTGGTGAATCTTTTTCAACATTACCGAGGCTCAGTAAAAATTGCATCACATTTTGTGCCACCATCCTAACCAAGCTCCACCATAAGCTTTTATTTGTGTAGGTGTGAGAACCGACAAGACTTGGTACCAATTGTGCTATTTCCTTGTTACACATTTGAGTGATCATTGATCCATCTTCAACATTGGTCAAGGTACATTTGGTATAAGTTCTTCTCTTTCTCCCACTCACATATTTGCTTGGAATGATGGATATGCCAAATTCTTCTACCAACCAACTCTTCCTAGAACAAGACGACGACCCGAACAGCTACATCACCAAGCTACACCTATTTGGAACACAACGAGCTTTGCATCAAGAGCAACAAGCAATGAGTGACCGCATCGACCATCTCGCCACCGACTTGCGACTCTCCGAGTAGCATAAAAGAGACTAATTCGATAACAAGCTCGACGAAGAAAAGCAAGAGAGCAATGCAAGAATGGATGAGATTCGTGCCTTGTTGGTCAACCGCTCTTCTACCTCTTCGTCCTACTCAAGACGGAGCCGCTCGAGTCGACACTCTGACGACACCATCTACGGTTCAAGTACTCCGACATCGAACACTCTTCGTCGTGTCGCGTGTCAAGATCGTCAAGCAAATCGCAGTCCCCTACACGACACCGATAATCTAGAGCACTTCGAGCGCAAGAGCATCGACATCGTCAAAACCAAGTTACATTCGCGCAAGTACAAGAACGGCAACGCCTACGACAACAAGAGGAAGAGCGAGCGTGACAACACCAACGTCAAGAACAACAATGACGTGAAGCTCGAGCACTTGAGGTGCAATGTGCCCTCTGAGGTTCGAGTCGAGCCGTAGCCACACGCAACCACCAAGCTCGTGAGCAACAAGAAGCGCTTCGTGCGGAAGTTCAAGAAAGAATATATCAAGCTCGCGCGCATTGTCAAGTTCCTCAAGCTCCTCCACAAGCTCGACAAGAACCTCAAGTTCACCAAGACCAAGAAGACAATGGAAATCCTCCAAGACAAGAGCAAGTTGAGGGAGACAATCCTCCTCGTCAAGGACGTCATCATCCCCGACCCCAACACAATGAAGAGCAACGCTACAGCAAGCTCAAGTTCACCATGCCCAAGTTCACCGGAAGCAATGATCCCGAAGAGTACCTTTCATGGGCATTGAAGGTTGACGAAATCTTCCGCTTGCACAACTATGAGGAAGAGAATAAGATCACGATGGCATCCCTTGACTTCCAAGACTACGTCCTCATTTGGTGGGAACAAGTCATCGAGCGCCGTGAGGCAAGAGGAGAACCACCCATCACAACTTGGACGCAAATGAAGGATGTCATGAGAGCATGTTTCGTGCCAACCTACTACAACCGCGACCTCTTCAAGAAACTCCAACTCCTCCAGCAAGGAACAAAGACCGTTGAAGAGTACTACACGGAAATGGAGATTGCCATGATACGAGCCAATGTCACGGAAGATGATGAGCAAACTATGGCACGTTTCTTGAATGGACTCAATCATCCTATCAAGAAGATCGCCGACTTCCAACCATACTCGAACATCATCGAGCTAGTACATCAAGCTACCAAAGCGGAACGTCAAGTGCAAGATGACTTCAAGTATGCCAAGTTCTCATCCAATTCCTATGGTTTCTCCAACTCTCAAGCTTCAACGACTCCAACACCTTCTACCTCAACCAAGCCATCTACAAGCACCGGCGACAAGTCAAGTTACAATAAAACTTCGACCACCTCAAGTGGTCCACCTACTACAAGCAACTTCAAGCCGAGAGCTTCATCATCATCTACTCCGACCGATGATACCATCAAGACAAGTTCCTTCAAATGCTTCACATGCGGGGGCTGAGGCCACAAGTCCTTCGAATGTACAAACAAGCGCACCATGATCTTCAACGACAATGGTACATATGACTCCATGTGTGAAGGAGAAAAGGAAGCCCTTGAGCAAGTAGCCGTGCACCGGCAAGTGAACGAAGATGAAGATGATCAAGTCTTTTGTGACGAAGATCCGAGCCCCGCTCTGGTTGTCTCCAAGGTCTTGACTGTTCAACATCAACAAGATGAAGACAAAAGATGCCATATCTTCCATACCAAGGCCGGCATCAATGGAAGGTCTCTCAAGGTCATCATCGATGGAGGGAGTTGCCACAACTTAGCAAGTGAAGAACTATGCTCCAAGCTCCAATTGGTCAAGATGAAGCACCCGCATCCTTACAAAGATCAATGGCTAAGCGACTCTGACACTATCCAAGTTGAGCATATGGTACAAGTTTCCTTCAAGATCGGAGCTTACGAAGACACCTTGGAGTGTGATGTCGTTCCTATGTCTGTTTGCCACCTCCTTCTTGGACGGCCATGGCAATTTGACCGAGGCATCATCCACAACGGGCGTGCAAATCACTATAGTTTCAAGATGAAAGGAAAGGAGTACGTGCTACGACCTATGTCTCCAACTCAAGTGATCACCGACAAGCAAGCCACCCATCGTGGAGAGAATAGTGAGAGCGAACCACCAAAAGCCCAAATTGAGTGCCTCCACGATGAGCGACAAGAAAAACCTAGTCCTATTTGACACCAAAAGTGAGATGAGAGAAGTGTGTGAGAACCCATCGAGTGTCATGCACTATGTCCTTTTGTGCAAGGACGAGGCACCCAAAACTAACAACTCTCACAATATACCTTTAGTTTTATCCTCTCTATTGCAGGAATTCCAAGATGCTTTCCCCGACGAGCTACCTCTGGGTCTACCTGCACTACGAGGCATCGAACACCGAATCGACCTCATCCCCGAAGCACCCCTTCCTAACAAGGCTCCCTACCGCGTCAACCCTGAGGAAACCAAGGAGATCCAATGTCAAGTACAACAACTCATCGACAATGGCCATGTACGAGAAAGTTTGAGCCCTTGTGCCGTTCCGGTAATCCTTGTTCCCAAGAAAGATGGTACATTTCGCATGTGTTCCGATTGTCGTCCTATCAATGCTATTACCATGCATTATTGTTACCCTATTCCACGCCTAGATGATATGCTAGATGAGCTTAGCGGAGCCACCATTTTCTCTAAGATTGATCTTAAGAGTGGCTACTATCAAATACGCATCCAAGAAGGTGATGAATGGAAAACCACATTTAAAACCAAATTTGGCTTATATGAATGGCTTGTTATGCCAATGGGTTTATCCGAAGCACCCGGCACTTTCATGATAGTCATGCATTTTGTTCTTCGCCCATACATTGGCGTATTTGTTGTGGTCTATTTTGACGATATTCTTGTGTTTAGCAAATCTCTCAAAGATCATGTCACCCATCTTAGAACCGTGTTGCAAACCCTTAGGAAAGAGCGCCTTTATGCTAATATGGATAAATGTCTTTTTGGTGTTGATAAGCTTGTTTTCTTGGGTTTCGTTATGTCTTCTAAGGGTGTTCATGTAGATGAATCTAAGATCAATGCTATTAAAACTTGGCCCCAACCAACCAGCTTGCAACAAGTGCGTAGTTTTCTTGGTTTAGCCGGTTTCTATCGTAGATTTGTGAAGGATTTTAGCACCATTGCTTCACCTTTGCATGCTTTGAGTAAGAAAAATGCGCCTTTTGTTTTGGGACCATCTCAAGATACCGCATTCAATGAGCTTAAGAATTTGCTTACACATGCTCCTTTGCTTGATTTACCCAACTTCGATAAACCATTTGAGATTCATTGCGATGCTTGCGGATATGGCATAGGAGGTGTGTTAATGCAAGAGAAGCGCCCTATAGCTTTCTTTAGTGATGAAAAACTTTCCGGAGCGCAACTCAATTATCCCATCTATGACAAAGAGCTATATGCTTTTGTGAGAGTCTTGCATGTTTGGGAGCATTATCTCTGTCCTCATGAGTTCATTCTTCACACCGATCATGAAACACTTAAGTATCTTAAGGATCAAACTAAGTTGAACAAGCGTCATGCTAAATGGAGTGAATTCATTGAGTCATTTCCTTATGTCATCAAGTATATCAA
Organism: Triticum aestivum; assembly: GCF_018294505.1. Lineage (NCBI taxonomy): Eukaryota > Viridiplantae > Streptophyta > Magnoliopsida > Poales > Poaceae > Triticum > Triticum aestivum. The sequence goes on along the minus strand of NC_057802.1, from coordinate 237,834,215 downwards.
AGGCAAGGAAAATGTTGTGGCGGATGAGCTTTCCCGTATATGCATGCTTGTTACTCAACTTGAATTGAATGTCATTGCCTACGAGCACATAAAAGACTTGTATGCGCATGATCCTACTTTTGCAATTCCTTATGCCAAGTGTTTGACGCATACATCTTGGGAACGCTATTACATCAAAGATGATAATCTTATGAGAGCTAACAAACTTTGCATCCCCGAGTCTTCTCTTCGTTTGTCACTTTTGCAAGAATATCATGGAGGAGGACTAATGGGACACTTTGGACGCGACAAGACATTTGCTACGCTCTCTCAGAACTATTTTTTGCCCAAGATGTTCCGCGACGTCTCACGCTTCACCAACCGATGTTCGACATATCGCAAAGCTAAGTCCAAAGCACAATCTCATGGTCTTTATACACCCCTTCGGATTCCATACCACCCATGGGAAGATATTAGCATGGATTTTGTACTTAGTTTACCAAGGACTAGAAATGGAAAGGATTCCCTGTTTGTTGTTGTGGACCGATTCTCTAAAATGGCACATTTCATACCATGCAACAAGATAGACGATGCTTCACATGTTGCAAATATTTTTTGTAGAGAAATCTTGCGCGTACATGGAGTGCCAAAGACGATTGTCTCGGACGGCGATGTCAAGTTCTTGAGTTACTTTTGGAAGACCTTATGTGCCAAGCTCGGAATCAAGCTACTATTCTCCATGGCATACCATCCACAAACCGACGGCCAAACGAAAGTGACGAACCGAACGCTCCCCACTCTACTACGCGTGTCGATCAAGAGGAACATCAAGGAGTGGGGAGAGTGCCTACCCATCGCCGAGTACGCCTACAACCACGCAAGACAATCGACTACCGGCAAGTCCCCTTTCGAGGTCGTCTACGGTTTCAACCCATTGTCCCCATTGGACATTCTTCCTCTACCACTACAAGAGCGCATCAACATGGATGCGAGTGCCCGAATGAATTATCTCAAGATGCATGAAGATTGTAACATCCCAAATTTTCAATTTGCAATGTTTTACAATTATTAGCTAAGCATCTATGCATGTTGTTTGAAATTGAGTGGCATTTGAAATTTCAGAGGCATTTGAGTTTTATTTGAATTTGAATTTGAATTGGCAATTGAAATTTATTTCAAAAATACCTGACAAATACTTGTGCAAAAGTATGAGAGGAGCAAACATGACACTCCATAAAAAAGATGTCCGAAGAAAATATTGCCAAAAGGTTTTAATTCAAATTTGAATTTTATTTGGAATTTGCAGAAAATGTTTTTTTAGTTTCTGTTTTGCCTCTGAAAAAATGTTCACGTTGTAGGATTTTTTTCCTGATTTTATTGATATATATATATATGTCCTATATAAAAATAGTATAGATTTTGCTATAATTAGTTTTCTCTCTCTGTGGTAATTCAAAAAAATATAGGAAAAGAACCCCGGCGCGCCAGGCGCCAGGCCAGCAGGCCCAGTCGCCGAGGCCTCAGCCCACCAGCGCCGAGGCCGCAGCCCAGCGCGCCACACGCCTGAGCCCGCTCCACCGTTGGATCTCGCATGTACGGCCTAGATTAGATCACATGAAGGGTTAGGTTTATTTGCTTGGATCGATTTTAGTTCGTTTATTCCCGGTTAGATTGGTTTATTTAATTGCATTTTAGTTAGACAGGCCGATCGGTTTATTCTGTTTAGCCCGTAGACATATTAGCCTATTAAACGCATGTGCGCTGCTTAGTTTCAGATCGCCCGCTGTTCGGCCCGTTAACTCGTTTGGTTTTTTTTGTTATTTTAGTTTCTGTTTTTAAAATAGAATAGTTTTGTTCTTGTAAAATCTATAACTTTTAGGTTATTTATTATTTTCTTTTTTCTCTAGTTTGCAAATTTCCTATAGTTTCTGTAGAAAATAGTTTCGGCCATGTTTAAGTTGTAAAAATTGTTTTATATTAGTTTTAGTCAGATTAGTATTTCTGCTATAAATTGAGCTAGGATTATTCCTTTTTAGTGATTATTTTTGTCACTGCTTTGTTTTGACCTTGCCTAGCAGTAGGAATTTATTTGGGTATTTTTTAGTCTTTATTAAAAATAGTTTTTACCCAAAAACAAGCTTTTCTAGTTTTTTTAGCTTGCTGCTTTTCTGTTGTTCTAGTTAATTTAAGATTTTATTTTACCTCTGTTATAATTTATTTTAGATTTGTTTCCGTAGTTATAGAGGATAAACTTTTATTTACAGAAAAAGAAAATGTTTATTTTATTTATTTTCTTCTCTTGCTAGTTGTTGGCTTGAAGTTCAATTGGTTTTCTTTGGTTTTGGTTTGATTGTTTATGTGTGATTTACGTTAGCTTGTTGTTATGTTAATATAGTTGTATGCTTATGTATTCATTGTTTGCTTTGATAGAATTTCTGGAGTGCGAGGCCTGCTATTACGAGTCGCTAGCTTTCGAAGACCGTCAGCCAGGCAAGTCATTTGATCATGTTTTACAATACCTATGATTTGTTGCATTAGAACTATTCCTGCCCACCATGCATGCAGTAGGAAAATTTTAAGTTATGTTCTTGAGTGGTATCATGTGGTAGGTTGAACCCAATTCCCCTATTACTATTGTCGGGGACGATGTAGTTTATTTTGCTATGCTTGTAGACGGGGTTGGTTGAGAGATTCATAAGGGAGATGTGAGAGTCAAGATGATGACAACCCCATGACTTCAAGCTCAAGATGGACTTCAAATTCACTACTGGGTGGAGGACGGTTGACGGGCACCCCGGAGCAACCAGCGGATGGCCGGGATGCATGGAGAAGCGCCATGACATCTTGCGGAAAGCTTCACCTAGCCACGAAGAGACGGATGGATACACCTTGACCGGAAGCTTACCTATGCAGCCGCAATCCATTATGGGCTCTGGCTGGGTTGACCTTAGGCGTGACTCTTGACGGACGGTGCCAGCAGATGTAGAAGAACGGAAGGACATGGATGGGCACCGGCAGTGCCCAGAGAAACTCTACGGAAGACCCTGTTTCGTTCGTCCTGTCTTCAAACAACAGGCAGTGCGAGGACATAATGGAGGGAACGGATCTTGCGGGTAAAGTGCACAAGACTCTGCAGAGTAACAACCTAATCGATTAGCCGTGTCCCCGGTTACGGACAAATGAGCCTCTTGAAGTGGAGTATTTCGTGGAAATCTCAACACTGAACATAATTAATTAATTGACGGGTTATTAATGATTTCGGGTATGAGACACTGGTTGGTGGAACCATCTCATTAACAACCAACATTTTGTAGTAATTGCAAGCAAGTCCTTTTGTTGTAGGGAAAAATTAGCTTTTATGCAAAAACTTAAACTTAGAGTCCCACAGCCAAATTGCACATAGTGTTAGAATTATTATTGTTGTTCTCTCTATGACTTGCCGGCATATTCAAAATGCTGACCTAGACGACTGCAACGTCTCATGTTGCAGAGGAGTTTTCCGACCAGGAGTGAGGCTACGATCTACGCTCAGTGATTGTCCTATGGAGTCGGATGGACTCGCTTATCGTCTACGCTTCCGCAGCTTTATTTAGTTATTTCTCATGAGTTGGCCTTCGGCCGAATTTATTATGATGTAATAAAGACTCGATATGAGAATTGTGTAATAAATTTAGGTGTGATTGAACTTTGAATCTTTTCATCAATGTACTGTGTGTGCCAGCATGATCTTGGGATAGTACAGCTACACAGAGACTTGACCAATTTCGGGTCGGGTCGTTACAAAGGTACAAGGCACACAATCGAGTGCCAAGTACAACGACTCGCGACCAAGCTCAACTTCAACAAGCAACCCATGATATTCAACATTGTAGATCTCGTGTGGCTACACCTTCGCAAGGACCGCTCCCCCAACGAATGCAAGTCCAAACATCTACCACGAGCAGATGGGCCCTTTAAGGTGCTAGCACGATACAACAAGAACGCTTACAAGATCGACCTCCCGCGCGACAAGTACAACGTGAGCGATGTCTTCAACGTCAAGGATCTCTCGCCCTACCATGGTGATGAAGTTTTCAATCCAAGGTCGGATCTTTCCCAAGGGGGGGGGGAGATGATGCGGAGCATCCCACGGTCATCCCCATGGACGTATCGACATCTCCTACGACACAACTTGGACCAATGACAAGAGCCCGAGCAAAGGCTATCGAGGATAAGGTCAACTCGCTCCTCTCCGAACTACCACTTTCTACACATGAGACATGGCTACTACCTCAAACGGAAACACTATGTGTGCTCAGGTACTTGGAGGAAGGCCACGGAGCACCTACATCCAACGGACAAGACGACGAGGACACCAAGTATGAGGGACAAGAAGAAGAGCTACAACCACCAGACGACCGCTCCAGATCGGACGTCCGGTCCCTGAAGGCCACGCCAGCCAGAGAAAGCCAGGACAGTGAACACTACAGCGGCCGGACGTCCGCCCAAGGCCTGACGACTGACAACTACACCGGACGACCGGCACCACCACACGCGAGCGGAATCAGCGGAAGTCCGAAGCGACCGGACGACCGACGAGCGGCCATCTCTGGAAATCCGGTGCCACTTCATCCGAGCCGAATTAACGGATGTCCGGCGACTACCGAACGTCCGTACGCCCACGAGCCACCGGACGACTGTAACCCACCGGACGTCCGGTGCCTATCTGCGCACAGTTTCGGACCCGAGGCCCATGTACCCCTTCATTCGTCCCTATTCGCACTAAGACTATAAATAGACCTCCTCCTCCTCCTAGTTAGGGTTAGCAAAGTGATAGCTCATTTGTGAGATAGAGCCTTGCTCATCCATCCGGATCTACTACTCTGAGAGAGACCGTGCCTCTACGGAGAAGATCAACTTGGATTCAAGACCTCCTCACGGAGAAGAACCGGTTACCCTATGTATCGTCCCTTGTTGATCGTGGATCGTGTATCTCTTTGTCATAGAGGCGAAGGTGTCCCGATGTTTCGATGAGATGGTGGCTATCGTTTTCCGTGAGAGTCGACCTTGATGATCCGACTACGAACGTGCGAGACGTCGCACCTTAGCAATCCCTCAACCAACTTCAGAGGGTTATTGACCACGCCGGATCACGATCAACCTGACCACGAGGGCCTATTTCTAGCGAGCAAACAAAGAACAAGCAAGAAACTAATATTGCAATCTGGATATTGCGAATATAAGAGGAAAGCTTTATTAATGAAGGTGGGGTTCTGTGACGCCTTGGTTTGGTCGTTGAACACAAACAAAGTATGTGAATTTGCGGCTATGGCGAACTTTTAATCTAAACAAAACCCAAAGTCTAAACTACGCCTAATGGTTGTATATATGGAGGAAGAGGGAGGAATTTCGTGGCCCTTGGGGAAGGGGTCCGAAACTAACCCTATCTCTTGTTTCCCCACACATACGGACTCTAAAAACAGCCTATACTGTAGTATTTCGAAATTACATGGGCCTGGCCCAAGAATATGGCGACGCAGCACCTATAATAGCCTCTGGACGAAATTCAGGAAGTGGCATCTTGTATATTTCGTCCAAGCCTTCATACAGTCATTCTGGTGGCTTCAAAGTCCTGAAATCATCACTTGAAACTCCAGTCTTGTTTCCCTTGCGCATGCCATCATCTTCATGGTTGATCTTGCTCAATTGATCATCCCTCTTGTCCATGTTAGGCCCTTCATTTGTAAGCAAAAGAAATGTATCCAATTTAGGCAACGTCATATTCTCATGAACATTAGAATCATTACCAAGAAACAAAAATCCCTGGTAATTCAGTTGGCGTGAGCGAGCTCTAGTAATTGGTCCAGTATGTATAGCAGCAGGGGCTGTGGGTGTACCAATGGTATTGATCTCCTCGTCACTTTGTGTTCCAATGATCTAGCATATGTGTGACCAAATTTTGTTGGTTGAGTGATTTCTCTCGCGTTTTCCCTCATGTTCCCCTCGTGTTCTTCGTAGGATCCCCTCCATTTCGTGAAAGATCGGGTCCCTAGGGTTCTACCCTACATCGCCATGTAAAGCATCAAGTCTAGGGTTCCGATGCAACGAACAGCCTCCTCCTTGTGTGGTGACTGAACCTGTAGTCTTTCTAGTTTGTAATGGAACGATGGTGCATTGTTCTATATGTTATTTTCCATATATCAGTGCGTAGGTGAGCTAATGGAAGAGTGGTAGAGGGTGGCAGAGTATACTTCAATCATAAAATCATCCGGAACTCAATTTTACAAGCCGGATCTTGCCTCCGAAATGTTGTCAAAGCCAGAGAGTGGGCTACGGGCGCATACAACTTTTGGTTGTGATTGTTTTGGCGGGTCATGGAGCTCCAATGGAGTTTTTCTGGCAAAATTGGTGCCGTTTTATGGATACAACATCGCGGGAAAGACCGTGAGTTCTACTTTCAAGGTAAGTTGATCAGACCGACGAGCCATCTTGCACCATTCAGAATGACCTATAATTTTTTGAGTGCATAAATGGAGTGAGGCTGAAATGTTATGTACTTTATGATCCAAGAATAATGCATCCACTGGTGAAAACATGAGGGTGGTAGCGGGATGGGTGATAGACCAGGTAAAGCATCAATTCTTGGGTTTCTATGCAACGAAGAGCCTCCTCCTTGTGTCGTGACTGAACATGTAGTCTTTCTAGTTTGTAATGGAAGGATGGTGCATTGTTCTGTATGTTATTGTCCATATATTAGTCCGTAGGTGAGCTCACGGAAGGGTGGTAGAGGGTGGCAGAGTACTTCAAGCATAAAATTGTCCAAAACTGAATTTTACAAGGCGGATCTTGCCTTCGAACTGATGTCGAAGCCCGCAAGTGGGTTACAGGCGCATACAACTTTTGGTTGTGATTGTTTTGGTGGGTCATGGAGCTCCAATGGTGTTTTTGTGGCAAAATTGTTGCCGTTTTATGGATACAACATTGCCGGACAGACCGTGAATACAACTTTCAAAGGTAAGTTGATTGCACCGACAAGCCATCTTGCACCATTCGGAATGACCTATAATTTTTTGAGTGCATAAATGGAGTGAGGATGAACTGTTATGTACTTTATGATCCAAGAATAATGCATCCGCTAGTGAAAACGTGGGGGTGGTAGTGGGATGGGTGATAGACCATGTAAAGAATCAATTCTTGGGGTCCGATGCAACGAAGAGCCTCCTCCTTGTGTCGTGACTGAACCTGTAGTCTTTATAGTTTGTAATGGAAGGTTGGTGCATTGTTCTATATGTTATTGTCCATATATTAGTCCGTAGGTGAGCTCACAGAAGGGTGGTAGAGGGTGGCAGAGTATACTTCAAGCATAAAATTGTCCAGAACTGAATTTTACAAGGCGGATCTTGCCTTCGAACAGATGTCGAAGCCCGTGAGTGGGTTACGGACACATACAACTTTTGGTTGTGATTGTTTTGGTGGGTCATGGAGCTCCAATGGAGTTTTTGTGGCAAAATTGTTGTCGTTTTATGGATACAACATCGCCGGACAAACCGTGAATACAATTTTCAAGTTAAGTTGTTCGCACCGACAAGCCATCTTGCACCATTCGGAATGACCTTGATACGGGGCTAAGCCGGTATAGGCCGATCTTTCACGATTGGAGTGGATTCCCTCGAAGAACACGATGAACATGGGGAAGAACGGAGAGAAATCACAAGGGGAATCACTCAAGAACAAGTCCAATCACACATCCACTAGACAATCAAACACACAAAATCCACAAGGTACATGAACAACAAAGGGAAAGATACAAGGTAGATGATGTGGAGCATCCGACGATCATCCCCATGTACACTCGCGCCTACGCCATTGGACCTAAGGTGAATTCGCTCCTTTCCGAATCTTCCCTTTCCGCATGTAAGACATGGATGCTGCTTCAAGTGTGGACCTTGTGCATACTCAGGTACACCCGAGGAGACCATGGAGAGCCCAAGGACAAAGGCCAAGTGTGCGCGGGAGCGAAGGAAGGAGCAGGAAGAAGAGCCAACTGCTACAGGCCCCGGACATCCGGCCCCAGCCCGAACTTCCGGCCCCCGCCCGGAAATCCGGCGCCCATCACAGAACGTCCCGAAGCTGAACCTCGTCAGCCCGGACATCGGGCCAAAGGCCCGGATATCCGGCTCTTCTCGAACCGCCGGACATCCGGCCCCCCAGCCCGGACATCCGTGCCCCGCCTATCCAGAGAGCTCCGAGACCGGCCACGCCAGCCCAGACATCCGGCCTCCCTACCCGGGCATCCGGCCCGTCGCGAAGCCCCGGACTTCCGGCCCGTCGCCCGGACATCCGGCGCCTGTCTGCGCACAGTGAACGGGCCAAGGGCCCATGTATCCCCCCTCTCACTTACCCCTTCGTGGGCTAACACTATATATAGACCCCCACTTCCTCCTAGTTAGGGTTAGCAATTTTTTAGCTCATATGTGAGATAGAGCATTGCTCATCCATTATGGATCTACTCCACGAGAGAGACCGCGGCCCCTCTACGGAGAAGATCACCTTGGATTCAAGACCCCCTCTTGGGTGGCCCCCATCAAGACCTCCTCATGGAGAAGAACCGGTTACCTTTGTATCGTCCTTTGTTGGACTTGGATCTTGTATCTTACCTTTGTGTTCATCGATCTAGCGCATGTGTGATCTATTCTTGTTGGTTGAGTGATTACTCTCGTGTTCCCCTCGTGTTTCCCTCGTGTTTCCCCTCGTGTTCATCGCGTTCTTCATAGGGATCCGCTCCTTTCGTGAAAGATCGGCCATCTAGGGTTCCATCCTACATCATCTTGGATCAGAGCTTAGGTTTATCACGAATTTGGAGCCTCCCTGTTGTGTTTTCTAGCATAGTTTTGTTGATTTTGTCCCAAATTCGAAAATCCCCACAAAAAAATAGCCCCCAATTTTTTTTTGTGATTTGTTCGTTTGATGATGTTTTGTTGATTTTGATCCATGGATTTGCTTGGTTTCGAGTGGATCTAGCATTTCCCCAAGTTTCCCCACTTTCCATCCACGAAATCTCGGCAATTTTGCCCCCGAAATCATCAATTTCCGCCCCCAAAATCGAGTTCCTCGAGTTCATCTTCGGATCTGGAGCCCGGACATCCGGCCCGTAGCCCCGGACATCTGGCCCGTGGCCCAGACATCCGGCTCCTGGAGCGCAATTTCGCGCGCGGTTCTGGACATCAGGTCCCGGAAATCCGGCCAAACCCCCGGATGTCCGGCCCCTGTCATTTCAGCTTTTCCTGTTTCACCGTTTTGACCATAACTTTCACATCCGGAGTCCGATTTTCGCGTTCTTTAGCTCGTTAAGTAGCTATTGACATCCTCTGTCCATCTAGATAGGTTAGATAACCATTTGACTCCATAAATATTTTGGAACTTTGGCATCTTCGCCTAGGGCTTCCACCATAACTTCCGCAAAACCACCATAGCCTTCCGCAACCTAACCCAATTTGTTCCCCATAGCATTAGTGGTTGCTTGAGTTGCGATTCGAGTCTCCTAAGGTGTTTAGGCTACTTAGGGACGATTGCTTCTTCATCAACCAGCACCATAACTTCCGCATAGGCTTGACCACCATACACTTCCGCCAACCCATATAACCCAATTTTGTTTGTGTTGTGAGTTGTGTCTCCTAAGGTGTTTTGGCTACTTAGGGACGTGCTTCCAACTCCGACACCGTGTATAATCCACCACCTTACCCTCCACTTCCACATTGCATCTCAAAACCCATTGTTGCATTTTCACAATCCCTTTGAGTTTCCGCAAAACTACCACCGCATTCCCGCTACCACCATTGGACATTTGCCTTTGAGATTTTGAGTTCGTGGTTTTTCCGTTTCCTAAGGTGTTTCGGCTACTTAGGGACGAGTCTCCATCATCTTGGTATCTCCATCAAGAACACCGCCACTCATCATCTCCTCAGACGGTAACCTCCATATCATCTTGGTATCGTGGTATCCCTCCTTTGTATATTCCCTTGCAATTGCATTGTTAACCCCTAGCCTATTTTGCGTCACTTGCCTATCGAGACTAGCCATTTGAGTATTGCCGGCAACGTTACTTGTGCACATTAGTGATCTACACCATCCATTGCATACATACCATATCATATTGGTATCATATCATCCCTTGTGTCACAAGATTGTTCCCGCATATACACAATTGCTATCTTGGTTTGTGCATTGTGCAAAAGTGGCCATACATATAAAAAAGAGAATAAAGCTTTTAAGCAAAGAAAAAGAGTGAACAAAGATCTTGTAAGCAAGTGCCATAGCAGCATACCACATTGCATATAAGATTGTCATATCCGATCATCTTGGATCAAACACCGGGAACCATACATATATAGCATACTTGGGATAGAAAGTTTATCCATTTTGCATATCATCGGTTGTGCACAAGTGTCGTATCCGCCTATTGAGCAATCGTGCTAGCATCTCTCTTGAGTTGTGCAACACGAGCGTTTTCCGTGGATTCCACATTTGGTGCCCATTCCTTGGTTGCACGACCCCATTTATTTATCCGTGTGTGTGTGTTTCCGTGTGCCATTCATTGCTATTGGTCTACTTGTTTCACTTGCGAATTTGTGAATCTTTTTCAACATTATTGACTCTTGCTAACATTTTGCATCAAATTTTTTGTGCCACTGTCCTCACCGAGCTCCACCATAAGCCTTATTTGTGTAGGTGTGAGAAACAGACAAGAATTGGTACCAATTGTGCTATTTCCTTGTTACACATTGAGTGATAGTTGATCCATCTTCAACATCGGTCAAGGTGCATTTGGTATAGTTATTCTCTTTCTCCCACTCATATTTGCTCGAGTCTTGTGATGGATAGGCAAGGCATTTCATCTCCGGTCTTCGACAACAACGACGGCGCGAGCAACTACATCACCAAAATGTCCATCTTCGATCTACAACGACAATTGCAAGGCGCACAATCTACCTTGCGAGAGCGCCTCGACAACCTTGCCATCGACATACGACACTCCGAAGCAAGGAAAAGGGACTACATCGACACCAAGTTGGGTGAGGTAAAGGTTCAACTACGCGACATGGTGGCCGACTAAAAGTCTTCTTCCCCTTCATCATCCTCAAGGCGGCGGCGAGCAAGTCGATCATCTTCGGAGCGGCCACGCGACGCAAGCGCAAGTCGTCCACCTCCACATATACATGGCGACCACCATCACATTCATGATCTACATCGTCGTGAAGGGCAAGTCACCTCCAAGCATCAAGTACGACAATGACACCATCAACATGAAGATGCTCCACAAGCGCAAATGCACAAGTCCCAACAAGCTCTACTTCACGCCAAGTCCAAGCTTCATGAGCAAAAGAAAAGACCGCAAGATGAGCACCACCAAGACGGAGCTACGGCTACTACCACCACCACTTCGGCATCTTCACCAAGTGCTATCAAGGCATCTTCGCCTTTGGACGTACGGCATCTGCGCCTACTTGCCATGAGTTCGCCTACATCAACATCTTCAACAACAAGGCGACCACCTACGATCGAGGGCGACACTTCCATCTTCGGAAGCCCCTCAAGGAAGATGGCCGAGCATGGGAAATTCCCTTCGGTCATGGAGACGAGCTACGAGGTGCCACATCATATGGGCCTTCGACAACAAGACGGCGGCAAGACGGTCGACCAAGGGCCATCCCCTGCGACTACGGCGACGAGCATGAACCTCTTCAACAACATCAAGACGGCGCCCATATTGGACTCATACTCTGAGTCAAGCTACGAGACCACACATGAGACCTTATCTCTAGTCTTGGAGGAGAGTGATGATGTGCCATCTTCGGCCTTCATCCACGGCTACGATTGCGACATGATTGAGCATGGAGACATTTGCACCAACATCTCTCCGACACCCACATATGTGCCCCAATTCCCATGTGAGGAGAGCCACCCCACCATGAGTGATATGAGTGACTCCACCATACGTGATATTGAGAGCATTTCTTATGAGAGGATGAGTGTGACCACCACTAGCCCCACACATGAGAGCATGCCACACATCCTATGTGAGGTTGAGAGCCATTTGAGTGACTCCACCAACCATATGAGTGAGAGCATCCTTGAGGGAGTGAGTGAGCCACAACACTTAGTGAGTGAGGTAGTTGACACGGCACGTGAGGCCACTATGATTTCTAACAACTTAACCTCTACTCAGAGTGTGTTTTCTTTGGTGCTAGGTCTCCTACATCACGACATGCCTATCCTCGACGAGTCCATACCTCAATTGGAGATGACGATGGCCATTGTGGACGATGATGCACCCCCCACATGGTTCCATCAAGATGAAGATGACCACGCCTTGTTCTTCGACACCTCACCTACAACACATGAGCGATGCTCCAAAGGTAACATAGGTGATGGTGCTTCTCTTGTCCCACTAGTGGACTATCTCACCAATGATTGCTTGTCCTAACATAGGTGAATTCGCTCCTTTCCGAATCTTCCCTTTCCGCATGTAAGACATGGATGCTACTTCAAGCGCGGACCTTGTGCATACTCAGGTACACCCGAGGAGACCATGGAGAGCCCAAGGACCAAGGCCAAGTGTGCGCGGGAGCGAAGGAAGGAGCAGGAAGAAGAGCCAGCTGCTACAGGCCCCGGACATCCGGCCCTAGCCCGGACATCCAGCCCCCGCCCGGAAATCCGGCGCCCATCACAGAACGTCCCGAAGCTGAACCTCGTCAGCCCGGATATCCGGCCAAAGGCCTGGATATCCGGCTCTTCCTGAGCCGCCGGACATCCGGCCCCCCAGCCCAGACATCCGGGCCCCACCTATCCAGATAGCTCCGAGACTGGCCACGCCAGCCCGGACATCCGGACTCCCTGCCCAGACATGCGGCCCGTCGCGAAGCCCCGGACTTCCGGCCCGTCGCCCGGACATCCGGCGCCTGTCTGCGCACAGTGAACGGGCCAAGGGCCCATGTATCCCCCCTCTCACTTACCCCTTCGTGGGCTAACACTATATATAGACCCCCACCTCCTCCTAGTTAGGGTTAGCATTGGTTTAGCTCATATGTGAGATAGAGCATTGCTCATCCATTACGGATCTACTCCACGAGAGAGACCGCGGCCCCTCTACGGAGAAGATCACCTTGGATTCGAGACCCCTCTTGGGTGGCCCCCATCAAGACCTCCTCACGGAGAAGAACCGATTACCTTTGTATCGTCCTTTGTTAGACTTGGATCTTGTATCTTACCTTTGTGTTCATCGATCTAGCGCATGTGTGATCTATTCTTGTTGGTTGAGTGATTTCTCTCGTGTTCCCCTCGTGTTTCCCTCGTGTTTCCCCTCGTGTTCATCGCGTTCTTCGTAGGGATCCGCTCCTTTCGTGAAAGATCGGCCATCTAGGGTTCTACCCTACATCAGTAGAGTTCATCTCCGTGAGGAAGTCTTGAAGGGGGTCCGCCCGTGAGGGGGTCTTGATGATATATCCCGCAGGATCTTCTCCTAGATGGAGGTCTTGGCCTCCAAAGGAGTAGTAGTCTCTCTCTCAAGAGTAGAGGAAGGTAGGAGCAAAGCTCACACACAAATGAGCTATCACTTTGCTAACCCTAGAAAGGACGTGGAGGAGGTCTATTTATAGCCCAAGGGGCGAAGGGGTAAGTGAGTGGGCGAATGGGTACACGGGCCTTAGCCCAAGTCATGCACACAGGCAAGGCCGGATGATTTGGATGGGGTCCCGGATGATCCGGGCGTCGGGGGTCCGGATGATCCGGCTTCGGTGGAAGGCTTCGGTGGAAGCCTTCGGGTGTCTTCGGCGCAGTTACCCGGATGATTCGGGAAGGGGTCCAGATGATCCGGGGAGGGGTCCGGATGATCCGGACGGCGGTTCGGATGTCCGGCCTGGCTCCAGGAGCCGCTCCATATTCTTCTTCTCCTTTCTTCCCTCTTCTCTTCCACGCTTCCCTCGCGGACGGTGTAGTCGTTCCTTGGCGCTTGCACTCCTCCTCGACATCCGTGAAGCTCCGACAATACCTATGCATGCACACGGGAGGAGTGTCATGTAGTATACCATCCTCGAGAGGGTCAAGTGAAGACGTGTAAAGGAGATGATTCACCTTTGTGTATGTGAAGTAGATGTTGCACGTGTCACTTTCCAAATGGACTCTTGACATGGTGATGTCCGTAGGATGCTCCGCATCATCCCCTCCCCCTTGGGAAAGATCCGACCACGGATCGAAAACCAAATCACCATGGGAAAGAGATGGCTTCGCCGTGTAGAAGTGGACGTTCACCAAGTACTTGTCATGAAGCTCGAAATGGGCACTCTCGAATGTCGCACCATCTAGTGATTCCTTCAAAAGGAGCAATGGCAACAAACACTTGGGAAAACAAATGTGGTTAGCGTTAGTGCAAAACCAAGCATTCGATAGGTGAGTCACCAAACAAGTGTCGTCATCATGCAAAGCATATGGTGTGACAAAGGATTGTGACATGGCATGTAAGCATATCAATCGAGCATAAGCAAAGATATCATGGGGACAAGCATGTAAATGTGAGGTAGTGATGCAAATATGTGTAACAAGAGAATAAGCATCTACCTCAAAGTCATAGCAAGCATGGGCAAAGCGCTCAATGAAAGGTCTATGGTAGGCACAAGAATCATTCACAACACCAAATAAAATGAAGTGTCTAAACACATAGGTCAAGTGTAAGACAATCCACGCATAACGTGCGTAGGGTGTAGTGAATATACTGTGGCACTCAACACAATAGAAAGAGCAATTGTTCATCATGTGTGAGGCAATCACAACAAGCATGTAGCAATCAATGGGACATGGCATATGTGAAGTGGTGACATTGTTGTAACCAAACATATGATAGGAGCAAGTAATCCAAGAATTGGATGCAACACACAAGGCATATATATCATGATGCATGGAACGATGAAAATGACAAGTCGAAGCAAGATCTCTAACATGTGTGGAATCAAGTGGTCCAAGATGAACAATAAGTCTCATGGTGCAAGCAACACAAGTAGTATGATCAATAATATCCATGATCATGGCTTGGGGGTTCTGAAAAGAGAAGGATATCACCTTGAAAGCACGTCCTTGTGCGTCCTTCACAATGCCGAAACACAAGCAAAAGCGGTGTAGAAGCAAGTCGTGGTAGGATGTATGAGGCTCGCTCTCAAGAGCTCGAATGGTCAGCTCACGTGACGTGGAAGTCGACACAAAGTCCAAGTATCCTACACATGCACACAATAAAGCAAAGAATGTATGCGCATGGTAAATGATCGAGGCAAAGGTGTCCCGTCTTTCGATGAGATGGTGGCTATCGTTTTGGAGGAAGTCGACTTTGACGATCCGACTACGAACGTGCGAGGACGTCGCGCCTTAGCAATCGCTAAACCAAGTTTGAGAGGTTATTGACCACGCCGGAGCACGATCAACCTGACCACGAAGGTCAGTTTCCTACAGGCAAACGAAGAACAAGCAAGAAACTAAGATTGCAATCTGGATATTGCGAATATAAGAGGAAAGCTTTATTGATCAAGGTGGGGTTCTGTGACGCCTTTGTCTGGTCGTAGAACACAAACGAAGTACGCAAAGTTGCAGCTATGGCAAACTTCAATCTAAACAAAACCCAAAGTCTAAACGGTGCCCTAAGGGCTTTATATATGGAGGAAGAGGGGGGAATTTCGTGGCCCTTGGGGAAGGGGTCCGAAACCATCCCTAACTCTTGTTTCCCCACACATACAGACTCTAAAAACAGCCTATACTTATGTATTTCGAAATTACATGGGCCTGGCCCAATAATAAGGTGACACAACACCTAGAATAGCCTCTCGACGATATTTATGAAGTGGCATCTTGTATATTTCATCCAAGGCTTCATGCACTCATTATGGTGGCTTCAAAGTCCTGAAATCATCACTTGTAACTCCGTTCTTGTCCCCCTTGCGCATGCCATCAACTCCATGCTTGTTCCTGCAGGCAAACATTCCCCCCTCTTCCTCCATATATACAGCCCTTAGGGCACCATTTAGACTTTGGGTTTTGTTTAGATTAAAAGTTCGCCATAGCTGCAACTTCGCGTACTTCGTTTGTGTTCAACGACCAGACCAAGGCGTCACAGAACCCCACCTTCATTAATAAAGCCTTCCTCTTATATTCGCAATATCCAGATTGCAATCTTAGTTTCTTGCTTGTTCTTTGTTTGCTCGCAGGAAACATGCCCTCGTGGTCAGGTTGATCATGCTCCGGCGTGGTCAATAACCCTCGGAAGTTGGTTTAGCGATTGCTAAGGCGCGACGTCTCGCACGTTCATAGTCGGATCGTCAAGGTCGACTCTCACAGAAAACGAAAGCCACCATCTCAATGAAACATCGGGACACCTTTGCCTCTATCATGTGAGAATGCTATGGGGGCAATCTCATGAGCAAGAGTAGAATCATTGTTGCACTCAATACATGGTAAATCGTCTAACATGAGAGTGGCAACACATGGAGATATATGACAAGATGCAATACCAATCATATGCAAAGCATGTAAATGGTTTTCATCAACCGCATGAAAGGAGCAAGTATGAATCATTGGTGATGCAACATAGGCAAGCATAGTAATCAAGTCATGCAAACTAGTGGAGCAAAGATGCAACACACTAGAAGAAATCATGGCAATCATGTCATGTGAGAAAATAATAGGCATAGGAAATGCACATGACATATCGCAAGCACGAACACAAAGCAAGATCATAGTAGCATCATATGAATGGGTCACAAATGGAACATGGCAATAACAAGCAATATCTCCACCAAGCTTGCAAATACACATACAAGTACTAGAATCAATCATCATGTGTAATGCAAAGCATGGGTCACAAATGCATGTCAAAGGCATAGAACTGAGCATATCATGCAAAGTGAACATGGCAAGATGGGCATATAATATGTAATGGACAACTACCCATAGCCAAGTGAGGGCCATGTAGAAGAAATGCGCGAAGTCTTTGCGCGAAGAGAGCGGTGGGGAAGATAATCCTTGGGATTCCAAATCATCGTTGCTATCTAGAGCTCGTTTTGTCAACTCATGGGATTGTGAGGTTGACAAGTAAACATGGGTACCTACACAACAAATACACAAGCGAAAGAAATTGTGTGTGTGGTAAATGTACACATCATCCATGATGATGTGTATGTGCACGTGATGTAGGGTAGAACCCTAGTGGCCCGATCTTTCACGATTGGAACGGATCCCACGAAGAACACGAGGAGGAATCACGAGGGGAAATACGAGAGAATCACTCGAACCAACAAGAACAATCACACATGTGCTAGATCCTCGAAACACAAAGAGATACACGATCCACAATCAACAAGGGACGATACATAGGGTAACCGGTTCTTCTCCGTGAGGAGGTCTTGATGGGGGTCTTCTCCATGAGGAGGTCTTGAATCCAACGTGGATCTTCTCCGTAGAGGGGCCGCGGTCTCTCTCGTGGAGTAGATCCGTATGGATGAGCAAGGCTCTATCTCTAATATGAGCTAAACCTATGCTAACCCTCAAATGGAGGAGGGGGAGGAGTATATATAGTCTAAGCCAAGAAGGGGTAAGTGAGGGGAGAAGGGTTACACGGGCCTCGGCCCAAGTCACGTGCGCAGGCATGGTCCGGATGATCCGGATGGTGGCCCGGATGATCGAGGCGTCGGGGGTCCGGATGATCTGGGTGGCCGTCCGGATGATCCGGCTTCGTCGAGCAGGCTTCGGGTGTCTTCGGGCATGTTAGCCGGATCGTCCGGCTGGGGGTCCGGATGATCCGGGCAAGTCCTGTCTTGTCCGTTCTTCTTCTTCCTTCTCCTCTTCCATGCTTGGCCTTGGTCCTTTGATTCTCCATGGTCATCTCGGATGTACCTGGGTATATGCAAGGTCCATGCATGAGGTAGTAGCCATGTCTCATATGTGGAAGGTGACGGTTCAAAGAGGAGTGAGTTCAACTTGTGTCCAATGGCGTATGGTCGAGGTCTCATCATATGTCCTCTTGGGGCTTGGGGAGTAGTCGAAGTGTACATGGGGATGATCGTAGGATGCACCGCATTATCCCCCCCCCCCTTGGGAAAGATCGGACCTCGGATCGTGATCCTCATCACCATGGAAACGGTTCTTGTGGACGTGATAGAGGCAAAGGTGTCCCGTCTTTCGATGAGATTGTGGCTATCGTTTTGGAGGAATTCGACTTTGACGATCCGACTACGAACGTGCGAGGACGTCGCGCCTTAGCAATCGCTAAACCAACTCCCCGAGAGGTTATTGACCACGCCGGAACACGATCAACCTGACCACGAAGGTCTGTTTCCTGCAGGCAAACGAAGAACAAGCAAGAAACTACGATTGCAATCTGGATATTGCGAATATAAGAGGAAAGCTTTATTGATCAAGGTGGGGTTCTGTGAGGCCTTTGTCTGGTCGTTGAGCACAAACGAAGTACGCGAAGTTGCAGCTATGGCGAACTATAATCTAAACAAAACCCAAAGTCTAAACGACGCCCTAAGGGCTGTATATATGGAGGAAGAGGGGGGAATATCGTGGCCCTTGGAGGAGGGGTCCGAAACCAACCCTAACTCTTGTTTCCCCACACATACGGACTCTAAAAACAGCCTATACTCATGTATTTCAAAAATACATAGGCCTAGCCCAATAATAAGGTGACGCAGCACCGAGAATAGCCTCTGGACGAAATTTATGAAATGGCATCTTGTATATTTCGTCCAAGGCTTTATGCACTCCTTATGGTGGCTTCAAAGTCCTGAAATCATCATTGTAACTCCGTTCTTGATCCCCTTGCGCATGCCATCATCTCCCTGCTTGGTCTTGCTCCAGTGTTCATCCCTCTTATCCATGCCAGGCCCTTCATTTGTAAGCAAAACAAATGTATCCAATTTAGGCAGCATCATATTCTCATGAACATTAGAATCATTACCAAGAAACAAAAGTACCTAGTAATTCAATTGGCGTGCGCGAGATCTAGTAATTGGACCAGTATGTATAGCAGCAGGGGTTGTGGGTGTGACAATGGTATTGATGTCCTCATCATCCTACCCTTCTTGAAATGAAGTCATCCTCGACGGAAACTCATCTTCCTCACCCAAATAAGGCTTCAAATATGCAATGTTAAAAGTGGGACTAACCCCAAAATCTACAGGCAGCTCAAGTTTATATGCATTATCATTTATTTTCTCTAACACCTTAAAAGGACAATCAGCACGTGGCATTAGCTTTGATTTGCGAAAATTAGGAAATCTATCATTACGCAAATGTAACCAAACAAGATCTCCAGGTGCAAACAACAACATGTTTTCTACCCTTATCTCCAACAAGTTTATATTTAGCATTCATACGCTCAATGTTTTCCTTAGTTAACTCATGCATTTTTAAAATCAATTCAGCACGTTCTTTAGCATCAAAATTAACCTTCTCCAAAGATGGAAGAGGCAACAAATCAATAGGTGCACGAGGTAGGAAACCATACACAATTTCAAAAGGGCACATCTTAGTAGTAGAATGCAATGAACGATTATAAGCAAATTTAATATGAGGCAAGCATTCTTCCCACATTTTCTTATTATTCTTCAAAACAGCCCTAAGCATAGTAGACAATGTTCTGTTGACTACTTCAGTTTGTCCATCAGTTTGGGGGTGACAAGTAGTACTAAAAGCAGTTTAGTCCGCAACTTAGCTTATAAACATCTCCAAAAGTGGCTAAGGAATTTAGTATCACGATCTGAAACAATAGTATTTGGCACACCATGCAAGCGAATAATTTCCCGAAAGAACAAATCAGCAACATTAACAGCATCATCGCTTTTATGACATGGTATAAAGTGTGCCATTTTCGAAAATCTATCCACGACAACAAATATGCTATCCCTCCCCTTCTTTGTTCGAGGTAAACCTAAAACAAAGTCCATAGATATATCCTCCCAAGGAACACTAGGTACTGGCAAAGGCATATATAAACCATGAGGATTGAGACGTGACTTAGCATTTTGACATGTAGTGCAGCGAGCAACAAAACGCTCAACATCCCGTCTCATCTTTGGCCAAAAGAAATGTGTAGCAAGTATATCCTCCGTCTTCTTGACGCCAAAGTGCCCCATTAATCCTCCTCCATGCGCCTCATGCAACAACAAAAGATGAACGGAGCTAGCTGGAATGCATAGCTTGTTAGCACGAAACACAAATCCATCGTTAAGAACGAACTTGTTCCAAGTTCTCCCTTCCTTACAATTCTGCAATACATCTTTAAATTCAGCATCATGCACATATTGATCTTTGATGGTCTCTAAACCAAATATTTTAAAGTCAAGTTGTGAAAGCATAGTATAACAGCGAGACAATGCATCAGCAATAACATTTTCTTTACCCTTCTTGTGTTTAATGACATAAGGGAAAGTCTTAATGAATTCAACCCATTTAGCATGTCTACGGTTCAGTTTTGCTTGACTTTTAGTGTGTTTCAAAGATTCATGATCAGAATGTATAACAAATTCCTTGGGCCATAAATAATGTTGCCATGTTTCTAAGGTCCGAACAAGAGCATATAATTCTTTATCATAAGTAGAATAGTTCAGACTAGGCCCACTAAATTTTTCAGAAAAGTATGCAACAGGTTTGCCATCTTGTAATAACACACCTCCTAATCCAATTCCACTAGCATCACATTCAAGCTCAAAAGTCTTATTAAAATCAGGAAGTTGGAGTAAAGGAGCATGTGTCAACTTATCTTTCAATACTGTGAGGGCTTCTTCCTGTGCGGTACCCCAAACAAAGGGCACATTCTTCTTTGTAAGCTCGTTGAGAGGTGCAGCAATGGTGCTGAAATCTCTCATAAAATGCCTATAGAAACCGGCAAGGCCAAGGAAACTCCTCACTTGTGTGACCGTTTTGGGTTGCAGCCAACTCTCAATAGCTCCAATCTTGGCTTTATCAACTTCAATCCCCTATGGAGTAACAACATAGCCAAGAAAAGATACTCGGTCGGTGCAAAAGGTGCACTTCCCAAGGTTACCAAACAAACGTGCATCACGTAGAGCAATAAAAACAACACGTAAATGTTCCAAATGTTCCTCCAAAGATTTGCTATAAATCAATATGTCATCAAAGTAAACTACCACAAATCGTCCAATGAAACCACGTAAAACTTCGTTCATTAATCTCATGAAAGTACTAGGTGCATTAGTTAACCCAAAAGGCATGACTAACCACTCATATAATCCAAACTTAGTTTTAAATGTTGTTTTCCATTCATCTCCCAATTTCATACGAATTTGATGGTATCCACTATGCAAATCAACTTTGGAGAATATTGTCACCACTCAATTCATCAAGCATATCATCTAGCCTAGGAATAGGATGACGATAACAAATAGTAATATTATTAATGCCTCTACAATCAACGCACATACGCGACGTACCATCCTTTTTCGGCACTAAAATGATAGGAACAACACAAGGACTAAGGGATTCGCGTATATAACCTTTGTCAAGCAGCTCTTGTACTTGACGCATAATCTCCTTCGTCTCCTCTGGATTGGTACGGTATGGTGCATGGTTGGGTAATGATGCACCGGGAATTAAGTCAATTTGGAGCTCAATCCCTCGATAGGTGGTAATCCCGGTGGCACATCTTGTGGAAAGACGTCAGCGAACTCCTGCAAAATGTTAGTGACAGCAGGAGGCAAAGAGGAAGGCACGTCCTCGAATGAAAATAATGCCTCTTTGCATACAAAAGCATAGCAAACAGATTTCCTAAAATCTAGATCATCAATATCAGATTTGGTGGCAAGTAAACATGCACTTTTCAATTTAATTTCAGGAGCAACACTAGATGGTTTATTATTAGGCTTCATTTGTTGCTCAAATTCTTTTGCCACAATCTGATTTTCACTCATTTTTTGCTCCTGTTTTGCTTTATTAGCTCTATTAATATCGTCTTTCAAAATGGAATAAGGAGTCATAGGAAGCAAAGTAATATGTTTGTCCTTATGAACAAGAGTATACCGATTGTTTCTACCATGGTGTACAGAATTTTTATCAAATTGCCATGGTCTACCAAGTAATAAGGAACATGCTTGCATAGGTACCACATCACAATCAACATAATCAGCATATGTAGAGATACTAAAATGCAAACGAACAGTACGTGTTACCTTAACCTTGCCGTTGTTGTTGAACCATTGGATGTAGTAAGGATGTGGATGTGGTCTTGTGGTGAGAGATAGCTTCTCCACCATCTCCATGCTAGCCAAGTTGGTGCAACTCCATCTATGATGACGCGAACAGAACGTTCCTTCACAACTCCCTTTGTATGGAACAAATTATGCCCCTGATTTTGCTCAGCTTGTGTAACCCGCAGACTCAAAACACGTTGAGCAACTAAACATTCATACCTGTCAGCATCTTCAGCAGCCATGTATTGCGTCTCATGATCAGAATCATCTCCACCGTGTTCTTCATGTGTAATAAGAGCCAAAGTCTCCTCATCATAGTCACTGGCGGACTCATACCCACCATCCTCAGTAGCAGTCATCACACGCTGAGATTTGCATTCTCTCGCAAAATGTCCTCTTCCCTTACAACGACGACAAATAATATCACTTGTGTGCCCTATTGATTCCATGGAAGAAGAAGAGCTCTCCGCAGCCCCGGCAGGTGTGCTCTTGGCAGATAGTGGTGGTTGTGACTGTTTTCTTGTATCACGGCTGGAGGTGGCACCTGATGGAGGTGCTGGTGCAGTGGAAGTAGAAGATGCACGCGGTGTCCATGATGAAGGTCGACCTGCAGAAAAGTTTGTTCGCGCCAATGCTTGTCGATCCGGCACTTCACGTTCAACTTTACAAGCAAGATGGAATAAACGAGTGATATTAGTATACTCCTTATACTCTAGAATGGTCTGAATCTCTCTATTTAATCCACCCATAAAACGCGCAAGCATAGCTTCATTCTCCTCAACAATACCACATCTAATCATGCCAGTTTGTAATTCCTGATAATATTCTTCTATGGAATTTTTTCCTTGTCTTAAACGCTGCAATTTTTTAATTAATTCACATTGATAATATGGTGGAACCCAACGAGTACGCATAGCAGTTTTCAAAGCAGCCCAAGTAGCTGGAATAGGATATAATCTACAATGTTCAGACCACCAAACACATGCAAAGCTAGTGAAAGCACAAACAGCAGCAGGAACACGTCCCTCCTCAGAATATTGTAAACATGTAAATCGTTGTTCAGTTTCTAACTCCCAAGTAAGATATATATCAGGAACATATCTACCCTCAAATTGTGGAATATTCAATTTCAGTTTAGGAAGATGGTCATGATCTCGTACCTGAGGGAGAGCCCTACCATTGTGATTATTTGCATCTGGACGACCTGGTGGTTGTGGTGCTGGTGGTTGCACGTAGTTCTGATTTTGATCAACCTCATCCTCGTAATCTCCTGCATAGTCATCCTCCGCATCAGCAGCAGGAGCCACATAAGTATCAACAGCAGCACCAACAGTTTGGCCAGGCTGAAGAAGGACATGGCTCGCTCGGCGGAGGGCTGTTTCGCGACGTGGAGGTATTTGTTGTTGTTGTTGTTGTTGCTGCTGCTGTTGTTGTTGTTGTTGTTGCAGAGGTGCGGCAGGTGCAGCCGGTGGTGGAAGACGCGCAAGCAGTTCATTAAATCTGTTATCGAGCTTTGTTTCGAACATCTTCTCAAGGCCAGTGATCTTCTCCATGGCCTCTTCAAAAAAATTCCGCACATCTTGCACCTATTCAGTCATCATTTGCTGAAACTTATCATGAAGCTCCTTGTTCGTTAAGTTCTTCCAGTCAATCTCGTCGGCTTGTGATCCTGGCATGGGTAGCAGCAATAGAAACACACAAGAATAGGATCCTACACACTACTAACAGGTGGTGGTGGTGGTGGGTGTCACAAATTCGTCAAGCAAATCTTAAATTCTTACCCGTTCTTACCCAGCAGCAGGCGGTGATCGGCAACCGATGTAGTCAAAACTCTCAAAGCTTGGATAGAGCAATTACCAGGGAGAGTCAAACGCACGACGTAGATGTATGTGGAGCTGGGAAGGCTTATAATATGGTAGCAAAAAGGGTCAGCAATAATCAATTCAGAGATGCAAAGTTGAATAAACGCTCAACGATGGTACTGTGCTGGTACTAGGATAGACCGTGCTAGAGACGCGAGCCTAGAACACTAACAAAATCACGGCGCTGCACGTAAATAAGGGGGGAGCACGCTCTAATTTTTTTCCTTTTTTTCACTTTTTTCCCTCTTTTTTTGCTCCGCAACAATTTTTTTTCGAAAAAGTCTACAAATGGTCTAAAAACTGCCTAGCCAGAATTTTCCAGTCTTAGTTTTTTTTAGTTTGGAACTATTTTTCTTCTGCGGGTAGCACATAAATTGGGGAGTCCGACTTGGTCACGACTCGAAGTATCGCGTGATCTGGAACTCGAAAACAAAGCAACAAATATTGGACTCGGACTAGGACTGGTGGCGGAGATGAATCTGGTGGAACTCAGACTGGTGGCGGAGATGAATCTGGTGGAACTCGGACTGGTGGCGGAGATGAATCTGGTGGAACTCGGACTAGTGGCGGAGATGAATCTGGTAGAACTCGGACTGGTGGCGGAGATGAATCTGGTGGAGCTCGGACTGGTGGCGGAGTTGAATCTGGTGGAACTCGGACTGGTGGCGGAGATGAATCTGGTGGAACTCGGACTGGTGGCAGATATAGGTTGCAGGTGTACTCGAATTGGCATGATGGCGGCGGATATGTGGTGGCGTATATGGACTCGGACTGGTGGTGAATATGTGGTGGTGGTATATGGCACCGACGATGAAGTTGGTCTGGTGGTGGTATATGGTAGCAGCGATGATGATGATGCGGTGGTGATATATGGCAGCGGCGACGTGACAACCTGTGAACAGAACTCGAAACTCTAAAGGACTAGACGCTAAGACCAGCAACTTGACATGACGATGCAACCGCAAATTCAACAAAGCAAATACAGAAAATATTATGCAAAGGCTCAGATTGGTTCGGATAGGATGAACTAACCCTAATTTTTTTGGCTTTTTTCGTGGACTATAGGTATGAAGAACAGACTCGATATAAACTACGAAAAACTGTAAAATCTCATCGAGCAACCTGGAAATCTGATACCACTTGATAGAGGCAAAGGTGTGCCGTCTTTCGATGAGATTGTGGCTATTGTTTTGGAGGAAGACGACTTTGACGATCCGACTACGAACGTGCGAGGACGTCGCGCCTTAGCAATCGCTAAACCAACACCGAGAGGTTATTGACCACACAGGAGCACGATCAACTTGACCACGAAGGTCTGTTTCCTGCAGGCAAGCGAAGAACAAGCAAGAAACTAAGATTGCAATCTGGATATTGCGAATATAAGAGGAAAGCTTTATTGATCAAGGTGGGGTTCTGTGACGCCTTTGTCTGGTCGTTGAACACAAACGAAGTACGCGAAGTTGCAGCTATGGCGAACTTTAATCTAAACAAAACCCAAAGTCTAAACGACGCCCTAAGGGCTGTATATATGGAGGAAGAGGGGGGAATTTCGTGGCCCTTGGAGGAGGGGTCCGAAACCAACCCTAGCTCTTGTTTCCCCACACATACGGATTCTAAAAATAGCCTATACTAAGTATTTCGAAAATAAATGGGCCTGGCCCAATAATAAGGTGACGCAGCACCTAGAATAGCCTCTGGACGAAAGTTATGAAGTAGCATCTTGTATATTTCGTCCAAGGCTTCATGCACTCCTTATGGTGGCTTGAAAGTCCTGAAATCATCACTTGTAACTCCGTTCTTGGTCCCCTTGTGCATGCCATCATCTCCCTGCTTGGTCTTGCTCCAGTGTTCATCCCTCTTATCCATGTCAGGCCCTTCATTTGTAAGCAAAACAAATGTATCCAATTTAGGCAGCATCATATTCTCATGAACATTAGAATCATTACCAAGAAACGAAGTACCTGGTAATTCAATTGGCGTGCGCGAGCTCTAGTAATTGGCCCAGTATGTATAGCAGCAGGGGCTGTGGGTGTAACAATGGTATTGATATCCTCATCATCCTCCCCTCTTGAAATGAAGTCGTCCTCGACGGAAGCTCATCTTCCTCACCCAAATAAGGCTTCAAATCTGCAATGTTAAAAGTGGAACTAACCCCAAAATCTGCAGGCAGCTCAAGTTTATATGCATTATCATTTATTTTCTCTAACACCTTAAAAGGACCATCATCACGTGGCATTAGCTTTGATTTGCGCAAATTAGGAAATCTATCCTTACGCAAATGTAACCAAACAAGATCTCCAGGTGCAAACACAACATGTTTTCTACCCTTATCTCTAGCAAGTTTATATTTAGCATTCATACGCTCAATGTTTTCCTTAGTTAACTCATGCATTTTTAAACTCAATTCAGCACGTTCTTTAGCATCAAAATTAACCTTCTCCGAAGATGGAAGAGGCAACAAATCAATAGGTGCACGAGGTAGGAAACCATACACAATTTCAAAAGGGCACATCTTAGTAGTAGAATGCAATGAACGATTATAAGAAAATTCAATATGAGGCAAGCATTCTTCCCACATTTTCTTATTATTCTTCAAAAGAGCCCTAAGCATAGTAGACAATGTTCTATTGACTACTTCAGTTTATCCATCAGTTTGGGGGTGACAAGTAGTACTAAAAAGCAGTTTAGTCCCCAACTTAGCCCATAAACATCTCCAAAAGTGGCTAAGGAATTTAGTATCACGATCTGAAACAATAGTATTTGGCACACCATGCAAGCGAATAATTTCCCGAAAGAACAAATCAGCAACATTAACAGCATCATCGCTTTTATGACATGGTATAAAGTGTGCCATTTT
The DNA here is from genome assembly GCF_018294505.1 of Triticum aestivum. Taxonomy (NCBI): domain Eukaryota; kingdom Viridiplantae; phylum Streptophyta; class Magnoliopsida; order Poales; family Poaceae; genus Triticum; species Triticum aestivum. The sequence continues at coordinate 237,807,294 of NC_057802.1, read as the reverse complement.
TGAAAATCTATCCACGACAACAAATATGCTATCCCTCCCCTTCTTTGTTCGAGGTAAACCTAAAATAGAGTCCATAGATATATCCTCCCAAGGAACACTAGGTACAGGCAAAGGCATATATAAACCATGAGGATTGAGACGTGACTTAGCTTTTTGACATTTAGTGCATCGAGCAACAAAACGCTCAACATCCCGTCTCATCTTTGGCCAAAAGAAATGTGTAGCAAGTATATCATCCGTCTTCTTGACGCCAAAGTGCCCCATTAATCCTCCTCCATGCGCCTCCTGCAACAACAAAAGACGAACGGAGCTAGCTGGAATGAATAGCTTGTTAGCACGAAACACAAATCCATCGTTAAGAACGAACTTGTACCAAGTTCTCCCTTCCTTACAATTCTGCAATACATCTTTAAATTCAGCATCATGCACATATTGATCTTTGATGGTCTCTAAACCAAATATTTTAAAGTCAAGTTGTGAAAGCATAGTATAACGACGAGACAATGCATCAGCAATAACATTTTCTTTACCCTTCTTGTGTTTAATGACATAAGGGAAAGTCTCAATGAATTCAACCCATTTAGCATGTCTACGGTTCAGTTTTGCTTGACTTTTAATGTGTTTCAAAGATTCATGATCAGAATGTATAACAAATTCCTTGGGCCATAAATAATGTTGCCATGTTTCTAAGGTCCGAACAAGAGCATATAATTCTTTATCATAAGTAGAATAGTTCAGACTAGGCCCACTCAATTTTTCAGAAAAGTATGCAACAGGTTTGCCATCTTGTAATAACACACCTCCTAATCCAATTCCACTAGCATTACATTCAAGCTCAAAAGTCTTATTAAAATCAGGAAGTTGGAGTAAAGGAGCATGTGTCAACTTATCTTTCAATACCGTGAAGGCTTCTTCCTGTGCGGTACCCCAAACAAAAGGCACATCCTTCTTTGTAAGCTCGTTGAGAGGTGCAGCAATGGTGCTGAAATCTCTCACAAAACGCCTATAGAAACCGGTGAGGCAAGGAAACTCCTCACTTGTGTGACCGTTTTGGGTTGCGGCCAACTCTCAATAGCTTCAATCTTGGCTTTATCAACTTCAATCCCCTGTGGAGTAACAGCATAGCCAAGAAAAGGTACTTGGTCGGTGCAAAAGGTGCACTTCCCAAGGTTACCAAACAAACGTGCATCACGTAGAGCAATAAAAATAGCACGTAAATGTTCCAAATGTTCCTCCAAAGATTTGCTATAAATCAATATGTCATCAAAGTAAACTACCACAAATCGTCCAATGAAACCACGTAAAACTTCGTTCATTAATCTCATGAAAGTACTAGGTGCATTAGTTAACCCAAAAGGCATGACTAACCACTCATATAATCCAAACTTAGTTTTAAATGTTGTTTTCCATTCATCTCCCAATTTCATACGAATTTGATGGTATCCACTACGCAAATCAACTTTGGAGAATATTGTAGAGCCACTCAATTCATCAAGCATATCATCTAGCCTAGGAATAGGATGACGATAACGAATAGTAATATTATTAATGCCTCTACAATCAACGCACATACGTGACGTACCATCCTTTTTCGGCACTAAAATGACAGGAACATCACAAGGTGTCACAGCCCTAGAATTTGCTTGTCAGTAGTTGCATTAAGGCATTCATGTCATCATGTTTAAATTACTCAGAAAGTTGAAATGGGGATGACAAACCCTAGCACCAAAAATTAAACCAAATAGGGTCAACCATAAGTCTTTTCAATAATGCCGGTATTTGTTCCCTCTCAGTAGACGACGTTTCGACGATGAGTTCGAGGACACCGATGAAGAACTATACTATCTTCAGAAGTGCAGGCAAGCAAACCCCCCTTGTTCATTCCGATACAATCCCACTCTCTCGCTCATGCCCTCTTTTACTGCATTAGGACAACAATGTTGCAACTGTTACATGCTGCGGTAGCTGAACCCCTTTCCTTTGCATGACCTATCATTGCCACAGTAAATAGATGAAACGCACTAGCATGAGTAGGAGTTGTTTGAGCCCTGTTGTGCCTACTCATTCATGCTTGTTTGTCATGCCTGCTACTGCTTAGAGTTGAGTCAGGTCTGATTCATGGGGGATGAATTGGAATGGTGATGAACATGTCCTACTGTGTCTGAGCTAAGTGTGTGAACACGATTAGGTAAAGGTAGCGGTGAGAGGCCATGTAGGAGTACATGGTGGGTTGTCTAATTGAAGCCGTCCTCAGGAACTGAGTTCTGTGTTTGTGATCCATGAAACAGCTACTACCATGCATTGGGCCCTGAAATATGACCCCGCTCGACTTCTTAACCACCCTAGTCCTCTATCCAGGAGTTGCAAGTAGTTTCTGGTGTTTGTAGTATGCTGGAGGTTGTGCGCAGCGCTGACCCGAGGGGTGGGCTGTGATGCGGTAGGCACGTGGCCGGGTATGCCGGGCGCCCGTTTGGTGTCGCGGAACCCTGTACACATCGTTTGGGACCGTATGTGGAAACCTCGGCCGGACTCCCTACGGATGGAACCTGAATAGGCGATAAACCTGGACTAGAGACATGAGTGTTTACGTAGGTTGTGGTCTACACCCACGTCGGCTTTCGCTTGAAGTCTGCCGAGCACATGTCGTGTGCAGACGCTAAGTGGTGGAAACATGTGTGAAGAAGTACACCCTGCAGGGTTATAAATGATCTATTCGAATAGTCGTGTCCACGGTAAAGGACTTCTGGGTTGCCTATAACAGTTCATAGACAAGTGAAAGTGGATACTCTAAAATGCGCAAGATAAGTGTGAGTGCTATGGATGGCGTTCTCGTAGGGAGACGGGAGCGGATCCATAGTGGTGTATTGATATGGTGAATATGTGGACTCGTGTGCGCCAGCCCAAAAGAGTTACTTGCAGTCGTAGTATAGGATAGCCGCTGAGTCAAAGCTGGCTTGCTGCAGTTAAAATCCACCACACCCTTTGTTGATACCGATGCATATGTAGATAGTCCTAATGTAAGTCTTGCTGGGTACATTTGTACTCACGTTTGCTTAACTTTTGTTTTTGCAGAGAGACTTCAATCTCGCTAGTAGTTCTGTGTGGACTTCGACGTTTAGCTTGATACCTCAGCTACGATCTTGTGCCCTCGGCAGGATCTGGTAGATAGTCAGGCTTCTCGGCCTTTTTCATTTGTAGATGTCTGTACTCAGACATGTTAAGCTTCCGCGTGTGCTTTGACTTGTATGCTCTGAATGTTGGGTCATGAGACTCATGTTTGTAATATCTCGCTCCTCGGAGCCTATTGAACAAATACTTTGAGTCGTAGAGTCATGTTGTGATGCCATGTTGTATTTACACATATCGAGCATATTGTGTGTATGATTGAAATGCTTGGTATGTGTGGGATCCGACAACCTAGTTGTCTATCCTTGGTAGCCTCTCTTATGGGGAAATGTAGTCTGGTGCTTCCACTGAGCCATGGTAGTCCGCTACATCCCGGTTTACCGGAGTCCTGTTAGCCTAGTTGTTACTGCTCCGGAACACTTAGACAGGCCGGCATGTGTCCTTCTTCGATCCTGTGTCTGTCCCTTCGGGGAAATGTCACGCGGTGTCTTTCGGAGTCCTGTTAGCCTGCTACAACCCGGAATCCCGAAGTCCTGCTAGCCAGTTGCTACAACCCGAACTCACTCGCTGATGACCGACACGTTCATTGCTGGGTCATGTATGCATGTCCCTGTAAGTTAGTGCCACTTTGGGTTCACGACTAGTCATGTCGGCCCGGGTTCTTTGTCATATGGATGCTAGCGACACTATCATATACGTGAGCCAAAAGGCGCAAACGGTCCCGGGCTAGGTAAGGTGGCACCCGTGGGAATACCGTGCGTGAGGCCGCAAAGCGATACGATGTGTTACATGCTAGATCGATGTGGCTTAGGATCGGGGTCCTGACAGCTTTGGTATCAGAGCCTGACTGCCTGTAGGATTACCAAGCCAAACTGGTCGAAGTTGAGTCTAGAAATGCTTTAGTTATATAAGGGAATTGATTGTGGGATGGAACGCAAGGCTCTTTTTTACTCCTTTACCTTATGCCTTCTGATCTGAGTCAGCCTCTTCTCTTCTACGGGGATTAAGAACTAGGCTTCTCATCTATCTATCAAGATGACGTGTTACTAATCCGTAGACTTATAGGATTGATGGATTCAATTCTCAGTTTAGTTCCTACTATTTCTGTGTGTTGACAGTTGATCTCGGAACCTTGATATTGTGATGTTGAGTGGTAATGCCACCATTTTTGCAGAATGTCCCAAATCTTTTAAGCCTTTACAGCCGTTATGTTGTCCGAGTCATCCCAGGTTTCTAAACAATCTGATGCATTTGTAAATCCCTTCTTCCCGTTCTTGATGTTCCTTTGGGCCAAATTAAGCACACTAATCGGTCTGTTGAGGTACTCCGTTGCCTTGACATGTATGTTGGAGTTAGTATTATGACCCTAGGTGTCTTCGAGAACCACTCAGTAATCTAGCAATGTTTTGTGTTCCCAGTGTGATGATTCTGGCCCCCATTCTCGAAAGCATCCCGTGATGCCATTTAGTTAGTAGGCCTTCTATTTCTGGGTTCTTAAGCCCAAGATTCACTCTACTTACCTCGTGTTGATAGTGTTGCTCGTACCTTTAGGATGTTAGTAACCTTTGCATTAGTCCTCGAGGTCCATGGTATTTCCTTCTTCCAAATACTATGAACCACTTATGGCAGAAGTTTGTTGGATCAAAAGATCACAACAGGAGTGCTCTCGATGAGTTCCCCATTCTATATTGTGACTCTGCCAATCCTACCTCTCTGCATGGGTTATCCGGAAGAAATATTCTCTGCCAATCCTACCTCTCTGCATGGGTTATCCGGAAGAAATATGTTGAATTTGTTCAGCATACTAATCCATGCATCCACAATTCAGAAAAACATATGTTCCTTTGAGTTGTCCCTCTTTAGTTGTCTTCTGACCTTCGTCTATCAATTGATAGTCAAGAGTATGCGTGCATTCGTTCATCGGTGCCTATCATTCTTGTAGTCCGTCAAGCCATTCTAGTTCAGAATGACTAGGAGAAACAAACTCCAGTAACTCATCCATTTCTGGGATTGGGTCAAAGCAGCTGTATTCCGCAGATCAAATGCAATCAAGCTTTTAGTCTGTTCTACCCTGAAGTATTACCCACTTTATGTCAGGAATGTCATGAGAATTGCACCTTCTCTTATGAATTCTTGACGTAGTGATACTTCTCGCCTTCATTATTCATTCCTCGGTGTCGCGTTGTCGCAACCGGAATGCCGACAAGTGAATCATGATGTGTGAAATCAATACTCCTAGCAATTGTGTTGCTTGGTAGTTAATGGACAATAATCTTATCCTTAGCGTGTTGATTATTGAATCATCACCCTAAGGTTTATCATGCTACCTAGTCCTTATTTTCGGTGCACTTTTCGATTAATGAGTTAGGATAGTGTCAATCCTTGCTTATTTGATCATATCGTCTTGCCCTGAAAAGCAAGAGTGTTCTTGAGCTTAGTGACATATCGGTGGTTCGTGATTTTCCGTATATCTTCTCGGAAGTATAACCAGGTTGTCACCTGACTGCTATGTTGAGTTCATGATCAAGTTGGTTTCTTATAAACCACCCCTTCTCCAAGAATATGTGTTGGATACCCCTGAGCTAGTTGGTTAAGCTAAACAACAACTTGGAGAGTTGGAAGATAAAAGGCTTGTCCGACTTAGTTCATTTCTAAGGGATATCCTTGTGTGTGTGTGTGTGTGTGTTGAAGAGAGATGATATCTTCATTGATTGTTCCTCGTGATCGGTTGTTGAATCTATCGTCTTGTCCAAACCTTGATTTGAGTGTGGGCTATCGTCAAATCAACTCAGAACCAATGATATTCGTAATGTTGTCTTACTCGTGGTTATTTCCTCGACCATAAATCATTATACCTTTTGGGTCTGACCAATGCTATCACCTTGTTCACATAATTGTGGAATTCCATTTTTATGGAAACCCGGACGAAAAGTTGTTGAGCCCATCGACAACATACTTATCTTCTCCATAATTTTGATGAACATTAAGTTAGTGTTGGAAACTTTTGAAAGCATCTTCTTCGTGCTACCTCATGAAGTTTATGTTTGAACAAAAGTAGTGACTTCCTCTAAGTTCACGTGCATTTGATGCAAGTTGCCGCCGTGAATTAGAGAAAGTTTGTTTTGCCTCCTCTAGAATCATCCCAAATCAGTCATGCATACGTGCGAAGTATTCTGTGGTTTGGAGACTTGCAACCTTCATTCTATATGTGTCCCTAGCACACCAAGCCACTGATTGATTTGTTCAAGGAGAAGAAGTTCCTTTTTAAGAGCTAACCCGGGCTTAATCAAGGACTTCGTTATCCGCAATGATGGTTCCCCACTTGAACTCGGTAGTGTTTTATTATAAGACTACTACGTGGTCATGCTTGTCTGGGACAGTGTGTTCACATGTATGTAGCAGAACCGGCTCATGTTTTGGAGCTTACTATCGTAGTTCATTTTCCGAGAATCTCGCAACGTCATCTCGTCGATTTGTGTTGCAAACTTTCTTTTCAGACATGATGAGTCTGAAATATCCTATCACCAATCGGATCTGAATCTCAGGCAGATATGATGGTTGGAACATTCCCAACAGTTGCATTTTGTTCCCAGCTTGCACCGCCATTGTGCCAATTCCCCATGGGCTGCCATTCTCAGTATTTGCTGTCCAAGATCATCTTCCAAAGTGGACTTACCATGGGTCCCATCCATTTCCGATGATAAGCAAAATCATCCATTGCATTGTCTTCAACAAGGTAGTCCACATCATCCATTCTAGTTTGAGTATGTCATTCTTTTGAACTCCTTCAAATGATCGATTGTGATTGCCTTAGGTTGGTATAAAGAGTCTCAATGATCTATGAATCAAAAGTAATTCTTTTTGCCACTTAAGGGAATAATTCTACGAGTCACCTCCCCTAAGAAGCCCCGTTATGGGATGAAGGACAATTAACTCCTCATTACTCTAAAACTAGTGCACCACCCTTTCAAGCGTGGAATTCTTGCCTACCAAATTAAACCTTCGTCATCAGATCCTTACCATCATCTCTGATGTGTGTTTTGTGTCTCAACTCGAGAGATGTTTCAATGTCTCACTCCATGAGTTGATCCTGAATTGCTCGATCTTTGAGAAGAGCGATTCTTCTAGACTTTTACCTTTCTTCTTGTTGTCATGTTGGATGGAGTTCTCAGAGCAAGATGTCGAGACAAAGATGGTGATCGAATCAACGTTCTTATGAAGTCCAACCTGGATCATGAAGATTGTGTTGGTCTTGTGCCCCCTCTGTCTTCTTACCTCACGTCTTGAATCTCGGGACGAGATTCTTGTTTAGTGGGGGTGAGTTGTCACAGCCCTAGAATTTGCTTGTCATTAGTTGCATTAAGGCATTCATGTCATCATGTTTAAATTACTCAGAAAGTTGAAATGGGGATGACAAACCCTAGCACCAAAAATTAAATCAAATAGGATCAACCATAAGTCTTTTCAATAAACCCAAAATGCCTTTAAAAATGTTCATCATTTTTAGAAAAGGTTAAAACCTCTGACAAAAATGGTGCACATGTTTCAAGGTCATTCCTGGATTTTTGAATTAAATCATATGTATTTGAATTTGGGCATTTAAACACTATAAATAATTTAAATGCTCAAATAATGCTGAATTTAAATGTGGGCCACTGGAATAATCCATAGATTGTCCACAAATTATTGCAGCATTTTACAAAATGCTTTAGTATTTTTACTAAAGCGAAAACAACAGCAGAAAAATAGAAAACAGAACAAAATAGAAAAAAATAGCAAACAGAGAGGAAAAACCCACCTGGCACTTACCGCAGCCCACATGCCGGCCCAGCGCTGCGCAGCCCAGCGGCCAGTCATCGTCCACCTCTCGCCAGGAGGACGCGCGCGTGGCCGATGCACGCGGGCACGCGCCCGAGGCACCTCCTGCCTGCCTGCGTGCACCCCCGACGCCCTGGACGTCTCTGGAATCTCCACGCACCTCCCTGGCCCCTCGTTTATTTTCCCCCTCGTCTCTTCCTCGCTGCCCGCACCCCGCCCGAACGCCTCCGCCGCCGCCGATCGCCACCACCGCGTACACCGCCATCCCTGCGATGCCCTGAGCTGCCCAAGAGCTCCGCCTAGTACCCGAGCGCCTCCACTTCGAGCTGTGCAACGCCGGACGCCCCCGAGCGCCTCCACGCCGTCTTCTTCAACCTCTCGGCGTCGGAGATCTCCATCGCCGCCCCGCTTGCTCCAGCCCCTCCCCGAGCCCACTAACCAACCCTGCGGAACCGCTGTGAGCTCCTACGCCCCTCGTTCCTCTCCCCGTCGACGCGTTCGTCCTCTAGCCGTGTTTTCCACCTCGGCCGAAGCTCGCTGCCGCAGCGCCGTGTCGCCGTCGTTGCCATAGCCACTGGAGCGTCCACCTGAGTGCACCACCGTGCTCATAATGGCCTCACGAGACCATAGCCACCAACACATCCCCCTCCCATGCACCGTAGCGCCGCCCGTGTCAAGACCGTAGCTCCGGCCGCCGCCTAGCTGCTCGTCGGGTTCGTTTCCGGCCTCGCCGCGTCCAGCCACTTGCACCACCGGATGCGGCGCCTCTCAAGATGCACGTAGCGCTTCTCCGCTGCCGATTTGGTCACCAGAGGACCAAATCCGAAGCTTGCCGCCGTGCCTGGCCTCGCCGGCGGCAAAACGCCGGTTGGTTTGACCCCGTTTGACCACGCGTGGGCCACCCACCCCCCACTAACACTTTTAGTTAGTATTAGTTTAACACTAATTAACTTAGGTTAGTTAGTTAGTCACTGAAGTGTGGACCCCACACGTCAGGTTTGACCTGGACCGGGCCCTGTTGACTCGCTGACGTCATGCTTGCATAATGCTGACGCAGTTAAACATTTTCTGGATTTAAAATAATTCAGAAAATTCCAGAAATTAGTGTAAACTTCAAAAATTCATAGAAATTAATCTGTAACTCCAAATGAAATAATTTATATATGAAAAATGATCAGGAAAATCCAATCTATCCAACTGTACTGGTTTCATGCATGATAAAGCAACTTAACCTTACTGTTTAGGACCAAACATGATAATGCACTTAATAAGCTCATAGTTTGAATTTGAACTTGAACCTTTGGTTCAAAAATAGCTCAACTCTTCTGGTTCAAGTTGCATTAGCTTAAATCACAGCATATTGACATGTCATGATCATGCATCATATTGTGCATTGCATTGATTGTGTTCTTCCTTGTTTGCCAGTATTTATTCCCTCTCAGTAGATGACGTTTTGATGATGAGTTCGATGACACCGATGAAGAACTATACTATCTTCAGAAGTCCAGGCAAGCAAACCCCCCTTGTTCATTCCGATACAATCCCACTCTCTCGCTCCTGCCCTCTTTTACTGCATTAGGACAACAACGTTGCAACTGTTAAATGTTGCGGTAGATGAACCCCTTTCCTTTGCATGGCCTGTCATTGCCACAACAAATAGATGAAACCCACTAGCATGAGTAGGAGTTGTTTGAGCCATGTTGTGCCTACTCATTCATGCTTGTTTGCCATGCCTGCTACTGCATAGAGTTGAGTCAGGTCTGATTCATCGGGGATGAATTGGAATGGTGATGAACATGTCCTATTGTGTGTGAGCTAAGTGTGTGAACACGATTTGGTAAAGGTAGCGGTGAGAGGCCATGTAGGAGTACATGGTGGGTTGTCTCATTGAAGCCATCCTCAAGAACTGAGTTCTGTGTTTGTGATCCATGAAACAGCTACTACCATGCATTGGGCCCTGAAATATGACCCCGCTCGACTTCTTAACCACTCGAGTCCTCTGTCCAGGAGTTGCAAGTAGTTTCTGGTGTTTGTAGTATGCTGGAGGCCGTGCGCAGCACTGACCCGAGGGGTGGGCTGTGATGCGGAGGCACGTGGCCGGGTATGCCGGGCGCCCGTTTGGTGTCGCGGAACCCTGTACACATCGTTTGGGGCCGTATGTGGAAACCTCGGCCGGACTCCCTACGGATGGAACCTGAATAGGCGATAAACCTGGACTAGAGACTTGAGTGTTTAGGTAGGTCGTGGTCTACACCCACGTCGGCTTTTGCTTGAAGTCTGCCGAGCACATGTCGTGTGCAGACGCTAAGTGGTGGAAACATGTGTGAAGAAGTACACCCCTGCAGGGTTATAAATGATCTATTCGAATAGCCGCGTCCACGGTAAAGGACTTCTGGGTTGCCTATAACAGTTCATAGACAAGTGAAAGTGGATACTCTAAAATGCGCAAGATAAGTGTGAGTGCTATGGATGGCGTTCTCGTAGGGAGACGGGAGCGGATCCATAGTGGTGTATTGATATGGTGAATATGTGGACTCGTGTGCGCCACCCCAAAAGAGTTACTTGCAGTCGTAGTATAGGATAGCCATTGAGTCAAAGCCGGCTTGCTGCAGTTAAAATCCACCACCCCCTTTGTTGATACCGATGCATATGTAGATAGTTCTGATGTAAGTCTTGCTGGGTACATTTGTACTGACGTTTGCTTAATTTATGTTTTCGTAGAGAGACTTCAGTGTCGCTAGTAGTTCCGTGTGGACTTTGACGTTTAGCTTGATACCTCAGCTACAATCTTGTGCCCTCGGCAGGATCTGGTAGATAGTCAGGCTTCTCAGCCTTTTTCATTTGTAGATGTCTGTACTCAGACATGTTAAGCTTCCGCGTGTGCTTTGACTTGTATGCTCTGAATGTTGGGTCATGAGACCCATGTTTGTAATATCTTGCTCCTCGGAGCCTATTGAATAAATACTTTGAGCCGTAGAGTCATGTTGTGATGCCATGTTGTATTTACACATATCGAGCATATTGTGTGTATGATTAAAATGCTTGGTATGTGTGGGATCCGACAACCTAGTTGTCTATCCTTGGTAGCCTCTCTTATGGGGAAATGTAGTCTGGTGCTTCCACTGAGCCATGGTAATCCGCTACAACCCAGTTTACCGGAGTCCTGTTAGCCTACTTGCTACTGCTCCGGAACACTTAGACTGGCCGGCATGTGTCCTTCTTCGATCCTGTGTCTGTCCCTTCGGGGAAATGTCACGCGGTGTCTTTCGGAGTCCTGTTAGCCTGCTACAACCCGGAATCCCGGAGTCCTGCTAGCCCAGTTGCTACAGCCCGAACTCACTCGCTGATGACCGACATGTTCGTTGCTAGGTCATGTATGCATGTCCCTGTAAGTTAGTGCCACTTTGGGTTCACGACTAGTCATGTCGGCCCGGGTTCTTTGTCATATGGATGCTAGCAACACTATCATATACGTGAGCCAAAAGGCGCAAACGGTCCCAGGCCAGGTAAGGTGGCACCCGTGGGAATACCGTGCGTGAGGCCGCAAAGCGATATGATGTGTTACATGCTAGATCGATGTGGCTTAGGATCGGGGTCCTGGCACAAGGACTAAGGGATTCGCGCATATAACCTTCGTCGATCAGCTCTTGTACTTGACACATAATCTCCTTCGTCTCCTCTGGATTGGTACGGTATGGTGCATGGTTGGGTAATGATGCACCGGGAATTAAGTCAATTTGATGCTCAATCCCTCGAATAGGTGGTAATCCCGGTGGCACGTCTTGTGGAAAGACGTCAGCGAACTCCTGCAAAATGTTAGTGACAGCAGGAGGCAAAGAGGAAGGGATGTCCTCGAATGAAAATAATGCCTCTTTGCACACAAAAGCATAGCAAACAGATTTGCTAAAATTATCAATATCAGATTTCGTGGCAAGTAAACATGCACTTTTCAATTTAATTTCAGAAGCAACACTAGATGGTTTATTATTAGGCTTCATTTGTTCCTCAAATTCTTGTGCCACAATCTGATTTTCACTCTTATTTTGCTCTTGTTTTGCTTTATTAGCTCTATTAATATCATCTTTCAAAATGGAATCAGGAGTCATAGGAAGCAAAGTATTTTTTTGTCCTTATGAACAAGAGTATACTGATTGTTTCTACCGTGGTGTACAGAATTTTTATCGAATTGCCATGGTCTACAGAGTAATAAGGAACATGCTTGCATAGGTACCACATCACAATCAACATAATCAGCATATGTAGAGATACTAAAATGCACACGAACAGTACGTGTTACCTTAACCTTGTCGCTGTTGTTGAACCATTGGATGTAGTAAGGATGTGGATGTGGTCTTGTGGTGACAGATAGCTTCTCCACCATCTCCATGCTAGCCAAGTGTGACGCCCGGATAATTAAGCTACAGTAACCCTCTACTAATGATGCCACGTCACCTCGGTTACTGTTGTTAATCTCGCGTTAGTTCGAAACCGATTCAAATTCAAATTGAATTATAGTCAAACGATAAAAGTTTTCAAACCTAAAAACTAAAATGTGCTAAATGTTACAAATAAATCCTTAGTAATAATGGTGGAGAACCTACATTTTTATAAAATAATTAAGGGCACTAAAATAATTAAAACAGTGGCTTAATCAATTAGATAATGCCTTTTTAGAATTAATAAAATGTTAAACTATTTTACTTGGGTGCCATAATTAAATGTGGCAGTGGTATATTAAGCTATACTGATTTAAGAGTTGTTTTTGTATTTTTGAAACTAAAATAAACTGAAAACTATAGGGAAAGTAAATGAACAGAAAAGAAAATTTTAAAAGAAAGTAAACACAAAAATAAAAGAGAGAAGCCCCCCCACTGGGCCAGTCGGCCCAGCTGTTAGCCAGGCCGGCCCAACCGGCCCAACCGGCCTCGCCCACTCCCCTTATCCCCTGGACCCCGTAACCCTAACCCCACCCAGACCGCACACTCCCCCCCACGTCGCCCACTCCCCCCTCGATCTGGATCGAGATCGAGGGCTTGACCCCGTCGCCCCTGACGCCCGTCGCCACGACCACGTCGCCGCCCGCGACGCCGTCGCTTTGTCGCCCCCGTCGCCATCGCGCGCCATCGCCCCGCCACCAACGCTGGACGACGTCGCC
>NC_057802.1:237792845-237793629 GCF_018294505.1 Triticum aestivum | reverse complement strand
CTTGAGGAAGGGGTCCGAAACCAACCCTATCTCTTGTTTCCCCACACATACGGACTCTAAAAACAGCCTATACTGATGTATTTCGAAATTACATGGGCCTGGCCCAATAATAAGGTGACGCAGCACCTAGAATAGCCTCTGGACGAAAGTTATGAAGTAGCATCTTGTATATTTCGTCCAAGGCTTCATGCACGCATTATGGTGGCTTCAACGTCTTGAAATCATCACTTGTAACTCCGTTCTTGTTCCCCATGCGCATGCCATCATCTCCATGCTTGTTCTTGCTCCAATGTTCATCCTTCTCAAAGCTAGGCCCTTCATTTGTAAGCAAAACAAATGTATCCAATTTAGGCAGCATCATATTCTCATGAATATTAGAATCATTACCAAGAAACGAAAGTACCTGGTAATTTAATTGGCGTGCGCGAGCTCTAGTAATTGGTCCAGTATGTATAGCAGCAGGGGCTGTGGGTGTAACAATGGTATTGATGTCCTCATCATCGCCGGACACCATCGAGCCACGCCGCCCTCTTCCCTACAACGAACGTGAGCACGCCTCGTGCTCCCTCTCAGCCCTCCTGTGGTGGCCGCGTCCCGCTCCTACCGCTGGCCGCCCCTATCCCGCGCGCCGTCACCTTCGGTCACCGCCCGCCTCCCCCTGCGGCTCCAGCCTAGCCTCTCGGCAGCCACTGCCGCAGCTCCCGCTGGGCCGCAGTCGAGAGCCACCTCCGGCTGCCGCCCGCACGGCCTCTGGCGGCCGCCCGCACGGCCTCCGGCGGCCGCC
>NC_057802.1:237784590-237792383 GCF_018294505.1 Triticum aestivum | reverse complement strand
CTGGAAACTTGTTTTTTTTTTAAAGGAAAAATAAAGTTAAAAAAATAATAATAATAAAATTTAGTTAATTAACTTAATTAATCTGTTTAATTAAATAATTAAAACTAATTATTCAATTAATAAAAACTAACTACTGTTTAGTTAATCTGAGACTATGACGAACGGGAACCCGCTGACCTCACGCTGATGTCATAATTACTTTTTCTAATTAAATTAATTCTCTTAATTCTAGAAATAAATTAAATCTTTATAAATTAATATAAAATAATCCGTAGCTCGGATGGAAAAACTTTGTACATGAAAGTTGCTCAGAACGGCGAGACAAATCCGAATACGTAGTCCGTTTGTCAGCCACACATTCCTAGCATAGCGAACATGGAACTTTCCCCCTCCGGTCCGTCTGTCCGAAAACGCGAAACATCGGGAATACTTTCCCGGATGTTCCCCCCTTCGTCGGTACCACCTACTGCTGCGTTAGGACACACTTAGCACCGCTCATTGTCATGTCGCGCATCGTGATGCTTATGTTTGCATTGTATTTACTGTTTCTCCCCCCTTCTCTCCGGTAGACTACGAGACCGACGCTACTGCTGCCCAGTTCGACTACGGAGTTGACGACCCCTCCTACTTGCCAGAGCAACCAGGCAAGCCCCCCCTTGATCACCAGATATCGCCTATTCCTTCTCTATACTGCTTGCATTAGAGTAGTGTAGCATGTTACTGCTTTCGGTTAATCCTATACTGATGCATAGCCTGTCATTGTTGCTACAGTTGTTACCCTTACCTGCTATCCTACTGCTTAGTATAGGATGCTAGTGTTCCATCAGTGGCCTTACACTCTTGTCCGTCTGCCATGCTATACTACTGGGCCGTGATCACTTCGGGAGGTGATCACGGGTATATACTATATACAATTATACATGACACATGTGGTGACTAAAGTCGGGTCGGCTCGTTGAGTACCCGCAAGTGATTCTCATGAGGGGGCTGAAAGGACAGGTGGCTCCATCCCGGTAGAGGTGGGCCTGGGTTCCTGACGGCCCCCGACTGTTACTTTGTGGCGGAGCGACAGGGCAGGTTGAGACCACCTAGGAGAGAGGTGGGCCTGGCCCTGGTCGGTGTTCGCGGATACTTAACACGCTTAACGAGATCTTGGTATTTGATCTGAGTCTGGCCATTTGGTCTATACGCACTAACCAACTACGCGTGAACATTTATGGGCACTTGGCGTCGTGGTATCAGCCGAAGCTCTTTTGACGTCAGCGACGGAGCGGTACGCGCCGGATTGGACTAGAACGCCTGCTAGGCTAGGTCTGCTTCCGGCCGCCCTCGCAACGTGCAGGTGTGCAATGGGCGATGGGCCCAGACCCCTGCGCGCATAGGATTTAGACCGGTGTGCTGACCTCTCTGTTGAGCCTAGGTGGGGCTGCGACGTGTTGATCTTCCGAGGCCGGGCATGACCCAGAAAAGTGTGTCCGGCCAAATGGGATCAAGCGTGTTGGGTTATGTGGTGCACCCCTGCAGGGAAGTTTATCTATTCGAATAGCCGTGTCCCTCGGTAAAAGGACGACCCGGAGTTGTACCTTGACCTTATGACAACTAGAACCGGATACTTAATAAAATACACCCTTCCAAGTGCCAGTGATCGCTCTCTAACAGGGTGACGAGGAGGGGATCGACGGGTAGGATTATGCTATGCGATGCTACTTGGAGGACTTCAATCTACTCTCTTCTACATGCTGCAAGATGGAGGCTGCCAGAAGCGTAGTCTTCGACAGGACTAGCTATCCCCCTCTTATTCTGGCATTCTGCAGTTCAGTCCACTGATATGCCCCTTTACACATATACCCATGCATATGTAGTGTAGCTCCTTGCTTGCGAGTACTTTGGATGAGTACTCACGGTTGCTTTTCTCCCTCTTTTCCCCTTTCTATACCTGATTGTCACAACCAGATGCTGGAGTCCAGGAGCTAGAGATCCCGAGGATGATTCTACCTGGAGTTCGGCTTCGAGGAGTAGTTAGGAGGTCCCAGGCAGGAGGCCTTGCCTTTTCGATCGTTGCTACTTTTGTGCTAGCCTTCTTAAAGCAAACTTGTTTAACTTATGTCTGTACTCAGATATTGTTGCTTCCGCTGACTCGTCTATGATCGAGCACTTGTATTCGAGCCCTCGAGGCCCCTGGCTTGTATTATGTTGCTTGTATGACTTATTTATGTTTTAGAGTTGTGTTGTGATATCTTCCCGTGAGTCCCTGATCTTGATCGTACACGTTTGCGTGCATGATTAGTGTACGGTCAAATCGGGGGCGTCACAAGTTGGTATCAGAGCCGACTGCCTGTAGGAATCCCCCTTTACAACTTCTTGGCCGAAGTCGAGTCTAGACATTGCAAAAACTTTTACTAACATGGTTGTGTGTCTTACGGGCCCACGTCGCCATTGGGTGGTATTAGAATCTTTTACTCCTTGTCTATACTCTGGGACTCTGATCTCTCTTCTATTCGGGTTAAGTGAATTTTGCTCAATCTAACATTAGGATCTCATTATCACTTTCACCCGGAGAGCCCCTTATTACCGATGATCGTCTGCTGCACGTGAAGACCCTGAAGATACTCTCCGCTGATAACCCGAGAACTTGTGTTCATCGCTTTTGCAATTCCCTTTCATCGATAAACTCCTATGGATAACCATGTATACTCGCCATTCATACAATGTTTCCCAGTTGATCTTGTTATTACAAGATACCCCGAAATTCTCTCTGTTGTTCCGAGAATCCTTTGAGCTTACTGCCTTGCTGTTCTTTGTCACCTGAATACCCCTACGGATAATTCTCGCACTTACCGAGTATCCGCTCATCCCCAGTTGATTCAAGTATTTCACAAAAGTGTTCAAAATACCATTCGATCTACCGAAAATCCTGAGCAGCCTATTGCTCTTGAAATTCTTGCTTGCTTGCATTATGGTTAATCCCATAAGTCTCGTAATCTTATTGTCATTCCTTGTCATTATCATTTTGAGTCTGTTGATTCAAAATATTGCGAATGCTCACAATCCTCAATCAGATCCTAGGATTCTTCCGTCTGGCTCAAACGTCATTTTAAACATGAGCTGGTATCGACCAATCAAATTGCCATCGATTGTACCCCTAAGGCTACTCAACTTATCCATCCTTAATCAGAGCGATTGCTACTGATCCCTTGATTTGGAAATCATAATTCCTTTGCATTTGAGCTTTGAGTTAGCCAGTTGTTTCTATAATCTGATCCCCTTGCATTCTTTCTTCCTCTAGTTGAGTACCGATGCTCACATCTGATCCCTTGTGGACCACCAAATCCTTTGTTAGATTATTATCCGACAGTGTCCGTTATATTGAATAACCTTGTGAGCCTTTCCATGGGTATATAATGCCTTTGGTAAATTGTATCATCTGCTTTTGAACAATGCTCTACTTTCGAGCTTGTAATATTTACTATTGAAGCTTGTGGTATATGTTTCCACGATACCCTGACGGGTTGAACCTACGCCTTCCCTAATCCGTCTGAACCCAAAAGATTACACGGGTCATACTTATCTGGTATTGCACCAGGTAAAAACTTTCAACAACTAATGTCATTTTCGAAATACGAGAGGTGAATGAAAGGTTATGCGTTGAACAAGTGGGAGTCGACCTTGAACCCTGAGTTCATGCCCATGGACACGATGTATACCTTATCATGGAAGCTTCTCTTAAAATAATTATCCCCTTGTTATAAGTTCATCTGGTATCCGTGGACGTGGTTCCGACCATGTTCTCCTTTAAATACCATTTCTCGTGCAAGTTTAAGCACTTGTCCTCTGCAGAGCAATACCTCGTCCAACCTCTACTTTGGTCTGTCATCGAGTATTACCCCCTGGTATCTCGAGAATGCCAAGGAACTACTTAACTTCTTATGAGTTCTTCATCAACTAATATTCTTGTCGATTCCATTTTTCCAACGGGTTCTGAGTTGTTAGAACCCCTCAAGGACACCGATAAGTGAATCAATTCCGCACTACGATTCAATAACTCTATGTAATTTTTGTTGCTTACGAGTTTAATAATCCTACAAGTCATTCCTAGCCTGCTCGGCTATGTCATTATCGTGCCGGTTTTAACTGTGCTACCTGGACCTTCCCAGCACACAAATTCGACAAGTGAGCTAATCTTGCGTCGATCTTCCTCGTCATATCACTTCTCCTTGAACAGCAAACTTGATTTCGAGTTTGTGTCCTACCCGTGGTTCCAATAACCTTTCGCTTTCATCATTCCTTTGACTTGATGTCATCGTCGATCAATTACCTCTTCATGATATCTCTCGACAAATGTGTCGTGATCATCATCAGCATTCTGAGCTCTTCCAGGATGTCAATTGAATTCATGATGAGAAATACCATCCTTGCCCTCGATGATTTGTGTTATCATCGACCACTCGATTGCCTTCCGTTCAATGCAAACTTGTTCGTGTTTTGTGTTATACCTTGAGATCCTTGCTATCCAGCATTTGTTCTTCTTTACCTTGGAGTATTACCATCTTTTATGTCAAGAATGTTGTGAGAATTTCACCACCTCTTAAGAATTCTTGATGCAGGTGATACCTTTTCCCATATCCGTTCATTCCTTGGTCCTCGTGTTATTTTTAACCGGAAAACCGACAATCAAACTATGATGTGCGACTTCAAAACTTCTAGCAACCCTATTGCTTTGAAGTTATTGTTGACATTTCATTCTTAGACCATTGGTTATCGAATCACCATTCTAACATTTATCATGCTACCTATGCCCATATTTCAGGAGCACATTTCAACCAATGTTTGATTGTGTATGTTTTCCTCGAGCATACATCATTATATCATTTGATCTGACGAATGTTATCTCCTTGTTCACGTAATTGTGCAAATCCATCTTTTGGAAATCTCGATGAATTGTCCTTAGCCCATCAGCCACCTCATCATCCTCTCCTTGGTTTAATGATGAACCCTTGTTTCAGAGCCTTGCTTCTAGACGCCATTTCCCAAGAATCTTGCAAGGTTAATTCGTCAATTGGTGTTGCACCTTTTCTTTTCAAGCATCCAGAGTCTGAGGTATCCTGACACCAATCAGATCCGAATCTTGGTTAGATATGATGGTTGGAACATATATCCAAGAGTTATATCATTTGCCTTTATATAACGCGGTAAGATGATGTCATGGCTCGCACACCTGGCTGGAGGACCTATTGTTATAGCTTCCTTTTAGCAAGGTTAATCATTCTTCCATGAGAAAATCGTAAGACTTATCCTATAAGTTGATTCTGATGGATCCTTTGTGTATCCAAAGTCCGACCTTTACATGATGACCATGTCAATGCTATCTCGAAGCATGTGTATGGTACTTCGATTTTCAACAAGAACATTTGAAGCCCAATGCTAAATGTTTCTTGCTCAATTATCCAAACACCGTTGTATGGGTAATGTCATGAAATTTCTCTCCCCTTTCCTAAAGGGTTTTCTACATTATATCCTCTCATGGATATCATGCTCTGCTTGACCTTGGGAAGGATATACCCCTGAAATATGTGTTTAAACACATTTTCCTTTCCATTGTTCTGTTTAATCTGATAATCACATTTTCCTTTCCATTGTTTGGATTAACGTTTCTTGTAATCTGACTTAGCTGAGCAGTGATAATTCCCTGCTTAGGGAAGCACCTTGTTGTACCACTCTGTCAGCAAGACCCTGTTACTATTGTTGATGACATTCCGGTAATCACCGATGGACGAGAACCTTGCCTATTGGTCCGCCTCGTTTCAACGAGCAGGAAAATGGTTCTCTTCGTCCCTCGCCCTTGGTACCAACGTTGTTGCCAACAAAACTGACAGGCTATCCTCTGACATACTTTGCTATCTTGACCGTGCAAATGTTAGCGCCTTCCTGCTTTTAACCCACATGCTGGGCCCATAACCCACAGTTCCACAGGATCGAAACCTGACTCTCCTATACACCCCCTGTTTCAAAAGTTATTCCTCGTGCGTGGCCTCATATGTAATTCACAAGACACCTTCCGAGATATCATCAATTCTGGTATCAGATGCAATACTTATTCTTGTTGCTCTGAATCCCTTTCACCTTCTGATTAGGCCATCCAACGATTGCCTGCCATTGGAAACTTCTCATGGTACCTTCTTAATTTACTCTCGATATTTTCTTAAGTAGCTATCGAGAGTTACTTTCTACCACATTCCCTGAGTTATCTGCCATATAGTCAACCTTGTAAGGCACGTTCTTCCGAAGTTACCCCTTGTTCTTTCGTAAGTACGATGGAGTTCCCGAAGAAAG
Organism: Triticum aestivum; assembly: GCF_018294505.1. NCBI lineage: Eukaryota > Viridiplantae > Streptophyta > Magnoliopsida > Poales > Poaceae > Triticum > Triticum aestivum. Next base: position 237,786,053 of record NC_057802.1, on the reverse strand, counting down.
GACGACAACTTCATCATGATGCATTCATGCAAAGGTATGAAGAAATCAATGCTATGGATCGACCTCTTCGAGAAGAGCAACCAAGACGAGAAGATTTGTTATAATTTCGTAACCAGACATTTACCCCTTACTCCCCTCTTAAATTTCGGGACGAGATTTCTTGTAGTGGAGGAGAATTGTGACGCCCGGATAATTAAGCTACAGTAACCCTCTACTAATGATGCCACATCACCTCGGTTACTGTTGTTAATCTCGCGTTAGTTCGAAACCGATTCAAATTCAGATTGAATTATAATTAAACGATAAAAGTTTTCAAACATAAAAACTAAAATGTGCTAAATGTTACAAATAAATCCTTAGTAATAATGGTGGAGAACCCACATTTTTATAAAATAATTAAAGGCACTAAAATAATTAAAAGAGTGGCTTAATCAATGAGATAATGCCTTTTTAGAATTAATAAAATGTTAAACTATTTTACTTGGGTGCCATAATTAAATGTGGCAGTGGTATATTAAGCTATACTGATTTAAGAGTTGTTTTTGTATTTTTGAAACTAAAATAAACTGAAAACTATAGGGAAAGTAAATGAACAGAAAAGAAAATTTTAAAAGAAAGTAAACACAAAAATAAAAGAGAGAAGCCCCCCCCACTGGGCCAGTCGGCCCAGCTGTTAGCCAGGCCGGCCCAACCGGCCCAACCGGCCTCGCCCACTCCCCTTATCCCCTGGACCCCGTAACCCTAACCCCACCCAGACCGCACACTCCCCCCCACGTCGCCCACTCCCCCCTCGATCTGGATCGAGATCGAGGGCTTGACCCCGTCGCCCCCGACGCCCGTCGCCAGCACCACGTCGCCGCCCGCGACGCCGACGCTTCGTCGCCCCCGCCACCAATGCTGGACGACGTCGCCGCCGCCCGGAAGCGCCTCCGCCTCGACCACCGCTGTCGCCAACCACCGCCACCTCACCGACGCCGCCCGGCGCTGCCCCGCCGTCGCCCGCCTCCTCAACCCCCTCTTGCGTGGATCCAATCGGGGGCAATCGACGCCCCCGACGACCTGCGCCGATGCCGGACCACCCTCGCTGGAGCCACCCCGCCACCCACCGTCGTCGGCGCCGCCTCCCCGTCTACGTCGCTCGTCCCCATCCTCCTCCTCGCCGGACACCATCGAGCCACGCCGCCCTCTTCCCTACAACGAACATGAGCACGCCTCGTGCTCCCTCTCAGCCCTCCTGTGGTGGCCGCGTCCCGCTCCTACCGCTGGCCTCCCCTGTCCCGCGCGCCGTCACCTTCGGTCACCGCCCGCCTCCCCTGCGGCTCCAGCCTAGCCTCCCGGCGGCCACTGCCGCAGCTCCTGCTGGGCCACAACCGAGAGCCACCTCCGGCTGCCGCCCGCACGGCCTCTGGCGCCCGCCCGCACGGCCTCCGGCGGCAGCCCGCGCACCACCACGGCCTCGCCCC
>NC_057802.1:237697164-237784145 GCF_018294505.1 Triticum aestivum | reverse complement strand
GCCACCAGCGCCCGAACCGCCCCGTTTGGCCCTAGGGCCACTAACAGTGGCCCCCCTGGAAACTTGTTTTTTTAAAGGAAAAATAAAGTTATAAAAATAATAATAATATTTAGTTAATTAAATTAATTAATCTGTTTAATTAAATAATTAAAACTAATTATTCAATTAATAAAAACTAACTACTGTTTAGTTAATCTGAGACTATGACGAACGGGACCCACGCGTCTGTTGACCCAGTCAACAGACGGTTGACTGATGACATCATGCTGACCTCACGCTGATGTCATAATTAATTTTTCTAATTAAATTAATTCTCTTAATTCTAGAAATTAATTAAATCTTTATAAATTAATATAAAATAATCCGTAGCTCGGATGGAAAAACTTTGTACATGAAAGTTGCTCAGAACGGCGAGACGAATCCGAATACGTAGTCCGTTTGTCAGCCGCACATTCCTAGCATAGGGAACATGGAACTTTCCCCCTCCGGTCTGTCTGTCCAAAAACGCAAAACATCGGGAATACTTTCCCGGATGTCCCCCCCTTCGCCGGTACCACCTACTGCTGCGTTAGGACACACCTAGCACCGCTCATTGTCATGTCACGCATCGTCATGCTTATGTTTGCATTGTATTTACTGTTTCTCCCCCTTCTCTCCGGTAGACTACGAGACCGACGCTGCTGCTGCCCAGTTCGACTACGGAGTTGACAACCCCTCCTACTTGCCAGAGCAACCAGGCAAGCCCCCCCCCCCCTTGATCACCAAATATCGCCTATTCCTTCTCTATACTGCTTGCATTAGAGTAGTGTAGCATGTTACTGCTTTCGGTTAATCCTATACTGATGCATAGCCTGTCATTGTTGCTACAGTTGTTACCCTTACCTGCTATCCTACTTCTTAGTATAGGATGCTAGTGTTCCATCAGTGGCCCTACACTCTTGTCCGTCTGCCATGCTATACTACTGGGCCGTGATCACTTCGGGAGGTGATCACGGGTATATACTATATACAATTATACATGACACATGTGGTGACTAAAGTCGGGTCGGCTCGTTGAGTACCCGCAAGTGATTCTCATGAGGGGGCTGAAAGGACAGGTGGCTCCATCCCGGTAGAGGTGGGCCTGGGTTCCTGACGGCCCCCGACTGTTACTTTGTGGCGGAGCGACAGGGCAGGTTGAGACCACCTAGGAGAGAGGTGGGCCTGGCCCTGGTCGGCGTTCGCGGATACTTAACACGCTTAACGAGATCTTGGTATTTGATCTGAGTCTGGCCATTTGGTCTATAAGCACTAACCAACTACGCGGGAACAGTTATGGGCACTCGGCGTCGTGGTATCAGCCGAAGCTCTTTTGACGTCAGCGGCGGAGCGGCGCGCGCCGGATTGGACTGGAACGCCTGCTAGGCTAGGTCTGCTTTCGGCCGCCCTCGCAACGTGCAGGTGTGCAATGGGCGATGGGCCCAGACCCCAGCGCGCATAGGATTTAGACCGGCATGCTGACCTCTCTGTTGAGCCTAGGTGGGGCTGCGACGTGTTGATCTTCCGAGGCCGGGCATGACCCAGAAAAGTGTGTCCGTCCAAATGGGATCGAGCGTGTTGGGTTATGTGGTGCACCCCTGCAGGGAAGTTTATCTATTCGACTAGTCGTGTCCCTCGGTAAAAGGACGACCCGGAGTTGTACCTTGACCTTATGACAACTAGAACCGGATACTTAATAAAATACACCCTTCCAAGTGCCAGATACAACCCGGTGATCGCTCTCTAACAGGGCAACGAGGAGGGGATCGCCGGGTAGGATTATGCTATGCGATGCTACTTGGAGGACTTCAATCTACTCTCTTCTACATGCTGCAAGATGGAGGCTGCCAGAAGCGTAGTCTTCGACAGGACTAGCTATCCCCCTCTTATTCTGGCATTCTGCAGTTCAGTCCACTGATATGCCCCTTTACACATATACCCATGCATATGTAGTGTAGCTCCTTGCTTGCGAGTACTTTGGATGAGTACACACGGTTGCTTTTCTCCCTCTTTTCCCCTTTCTATACCTGATTGTCGCAACCAGATGCTGGAGTCCAGTAGCTAGAGATCCCGAGGATGATTCTACCTGGAGTTCGGCTTCGAGGAGTAGTTAGGAGGTCCCAGGAAGGAGGCCTTGCCTTTTCGATCGTTGCTACTTTTGTGCTAGCCTTCTTAAGGCAAACTTGTTTAACTTATGTTTGTACTCAGATATTGTTGCTTCCGTTGACTCGTCTATGATCGAGCACTTGTATTCGAGCCCTCGAGGCCCCTGGCTTGTATTGTGATGCGTGTATGACTTATTTATGTTTTAGAGTTGTGTTGTGATATCTTCCCGTGAGTCCCTGATCTTGATCGTACACGTTTGCGTGCATGATTAGTGTACGGTCAAATCGGGGGCGTCACAAAGTTGTTGCAGCTCCCTCCATCTATGATGACGCGAACAGAACGTTCCTTCACAACTCCCTTTGTATGGTACAAATTATGCCTCTGATTTTGCTCAGCTTGTGTAACCCGCACACTCAAAACACATTGAGAAACTAAACATTCATACCTGTCAGCATCTTTAGCAGCCATGTATTGCATCTCATGATCAGAATCATCTCCACCGTGTTCTTCATGTGTAATAAGAGCCAAAGTCTCCTCATCATAGTCACTGGCGGACTCATACCCACCATCCTCAGTAGCAATCATCACACGCTGAGATTTGCATTCTCTCGCAAAATTTCCTCTTCCCTTACAACGACAACAAATAATATCACTTGTGTGCCCTGTTGATGCCATGGAAGAAGAAAAGCTCTGCACAGCCCCGGCAAGTGTGCTCTTAGCAGATAGTGGTGGTTGTGCCTGCTTTCTTGTATCACGGCTGGAGGTGGCACCTGATGGAGGTGCTGGTGCAGTGGAAGTAGAGGATGTATGTGGTGTCCATGATGAAGATCGACCTGCAGAAAAGTTAGTTCGCGCCAATGCCTGTCGATCCTGCACTTCACGTTCAGCTTTACAAGCAAGATGGAATAAACGAGTGATATTATTATACTCCTTATACTCTAGAGTGGTCTGGATCTCTCTATTTAATCCACCCATAAAACGCGCAAGCATAGCTTCATTCTCCTCAATAATACCACATCTAATCATGCCAGTTTGTAATTCCTGATAATGTTCTTCTACAGAATTTTTCCTTGTCTTAAACGCTGCAATTTTTTAATTAATTCACGTTGATAATATGGTGGAACCCAACGAGTACGCATAGCAGTTTTCAAAGCAGCCCAAGTAGCTGGAATAGGATATAATCTACAATGTTTAGACCACCAAACACATGCAAAGCTAGTGAAAGCACAAATAGTAGCAGGAACACGTCTCTCCTCAGGATACTGTAAACATGTAAATCGTTGTTTAGTTTCTAACACCCAAGTAAGATATATATGAGGAACATATCTACCCTCAAATGGTGGAATATTCAATTTCAGTTTAGGAAGATGGTCATGATCTCGTACCTGAGGCAGAGCCCTACCATTGTGATTATTTGCATGTGGACGACCTGGTGGTTGTGGTGCTAGTGGTTGCACGTAGTTCTGATTCTGATCAATCTCATCCTCGTAATCTCCCGCATAATCATCCTCCGCATCAGCAGCAGGAGTCACAGAAGTATCAACAGCAGCACCAATAGTTTGGCCAGGCTGAAGAAGGACACGGCTCGCTCGACGGAGGGTTGTTTCGCGACGTGGAGGTAGTTGTAGTTGTTGTTGTTGCAGAGGTGCGGCAGGTGTAGCCGGTGGTGGAAGACGCGCAAGCAGTTCATTAAATCTGTTATCGAGCTTTGTTTCGAACGTCTTCTCAAGGCCAGTGATCTTCTTCATGGCCTCTTCAAAATTGTTCAGCACATCTTGCACCTGTTCAGTCATCATTTGTTGAAACTTATCATGAAGCTCCTTGTTCGTTAAGTTCTCCCAGTCAATCTCGTCGGCTTGTGATCCTGGCATGGTTAGCAGCAATAGAAACACACAAGAATAGGATCCTACAGACTACTAACAACTGGTGGTGGTGGTGGGTGGCACAAATCCGTCAAGCAAATCTCAAATTCTTACCAGTTCTTACCCAGCAGCAGGCGGTGATCGGCAACTGATGTAGTCAAAACTCTCAAAGCTTGGATAGAGCGATTACCAGGAGAGTCAAACACACGATGTAGATGTATGTGGAGCTGGGAAGGCTTATAATATGGTAGCAAAAAGGGTCAGCAATAATCAATTCAGAGATGCAAAGTTGAATAATCGCTTAACGATGGTACTGTGCTGGTCCTAGGCTAGCCCGTGCTAGAGACGCGAGCCTAGAACACTAACAAAATCACGGCGCTGCACGTAAATAAGGGAGGAGCACGCTCTGATTTTTTTCCTTTTTTCACTTTTTTTCCTCTTTTTTTTTCCTCCGCAACAATTTTTTTTCGAAAAAGTCTACAAATGGTCTAAAAACTGCCTAGCGAGAATTTTCCAGACTTCGTTTTTTTTAGTTTGGAACTATTTTTCTTCTGCGGGTAGCACAGAAATTGGGGAGTCCGACTTGGTCACGACTCGAAGTATCGCGTGATCTGGAACTCGAAAACAAAGCAACAAATACTGGACTCGGACTGGTGGCGGACATGAATCTGGTGGAACTCGGACTTGTGGCGGAGATGAATCTGGTGGAACTCGGACTGGTGGCGGAGATGAATCTGGTGGAACTCGGACTCGTGGAAGATATATGTTGCAGGTGGACTCGAATTGGCGTGATGGCGGCAGATATGTGTTGGAAATATGCCCTAGAGGCAATAATAAATGGTTATTATTATATTTCTTTGTTCATGATAATTGTCTATTGTTCATGCTATAATTGTGTTATCCGGAAATCGTAATACATGTGTGAATACATAGACCACAACGTGTCCCTAGTAAGCCTCTAGTTGACTAGCTCGTTGATCAACAGATAGTCATGGTTTCCTGACTATGGACATTGGATGTCGTTGATAACGGGATCACATCATTAGGAGAATGATGTGATGGACAAGACCCAATCCTAAGCATAGCATAAAAGATCGTGTAGTTTCGTTTGCTAGAGCTTTTCCAATGTCAAGTATCTTTTCCTTAGACCATGAGATCGTGCAACTCCCGGATACCGTAGGAGTGCTTTGGGTGTGCCAAACGTCACAACGTAACTGGGTGACTATAAAGGTGCACTACGGGTATCTCCGAAAGTGTCTGTTGGGTTGGCACGGATCAAGACTGGGATTTGTCACTCCGTGTGACGGAGAGGTATCTCTGGGCCCACTCGGTAATGCATCATCATAATGAGCTCAATGTGACTAAGGCGTTAGTCACGGGATCATGCATTGCAGTACGAGTAAAGAGACTTGCCGGTAACGAGATTGAACAAGGTATTGGGATACCGACGATCGAATCTCGGGCAAGTACCATACCGATTGACAAAGGGAATTGTATACGGGATTGATTGAATCCTCGACATCGTGGTTCATCCGATGAGATCATCGTAGAACATGTGGGAGCCAACATGGGTATCCAGATCTCGCTGTTGGTTATTGACCGGAGAGGCGTCTCGGTCATGTCTGCATGTCTCCCGAACCCGTAGGGTCTACACACTTAAGGTTCGGTGACGCTAGGGTTGTAGAGATATGAGTATGCGGAAACCCGAAAGTTGTTCGGAGTCCCGGATGAGATCTCGGACGTCACGAGGAGTTCCGGAATGGTCCGGAGGTGAAGAATTATATATAGGAAGTCCAGTTTCGGCACCGGGAAAGTTTCGGGGGTTATCGGTATTGTACGGGGACCACCGGAAGGGTCCCGGGGGTCCACCGGGTGGGGCCACCTGTCCCGGAGGGCCCCATGGGCTGAAGTGGGAAGGGAACCAGCCCATAGTGGGCTGGGGCGCCCCCATGGGCCTTCCCCCTGCGCCTAGGGTTGGAAACCCTAGGGTGGGGGGGCGCCCCACTTGCCTTGGGGGGCAAGTCTCCCCCCTTGGCCGCCGCCCCTCCCTTGGTGGGATCTTGGCCGGCGCCCCCCCTCCCAGGGAGCCTATATAAAGGGGGGAGGGAGGGCAGTAACACAACAGCCTTGGGCGCCTCCCTCCTCCCCTGCTACACCTCTCCCTCTCGCAGAAGCTCGGCGAAGCCCTGCCGAGACCCGCTACATCCACCACCACGCCGTCGTGCTGCTGGATCTCCATCAACCTCTCCTTCCCCTTGCTGGATCAAGAAGGAGGAGACGTCGCTGCACCGTACGTGTGTTGAACGCGCAGGTGCCGTCCGTTCGGCACTCGGTCATCAGTGATTTGAATCACGGCGAGTACGACTCCGTCATCCACGTTCATTGGAATGCTTCCGCTCGCGATCTACAAGGGTATGTAGATGCACTCCTTTCCCCTCGTTGCTAGTATACTCCATAGATGGATCTTGGTGAGCGTAGGAAAATTTTAAAATTATGCTACGATTCCCAACAGTGGCATCATGAGCCAGGCCTATGCGTAGTTACTATGCACGAGTAGAACACAAAGCAGTTGTGGGCGTTGATGTTGCCAATTCTTCTTGCCGCTACTAGTCTTGTCTTGTTTCGGCGGTATTGTGGGATGAAGCGGCCCGGACCGACCTTACACGTACGCTTACGTGAGACAGGTTCCACCGACTGACATGCACTAGTTGCATAAGGTGGCTAGCGGGTGTATGTCTCTCCTACTTTAGTCGGAACGGACTCGATGAAAAGGGTCCTTATGAAGGGTAAATAGAAAACCGCAAATCACGTTGTGGTTTTACGTAGGTAAGAAACGTTCTTGCTAGAAACCTATACAAGCCACGTAAAAACTTGCAACAACAATTAGAGGACGTCTAACTTGTTTTTGCAGCAAGTGCTATGTGATGTGATATGGCCAGAAGATGTGATGAATGATATATGTGATGTATGAGATTGATCATATTCTTGTAATAGGAATCACAACTTGCATGTCGATGAGTATGACAACCGGCAGGAGCCATAGGAGTTGTCTTTATTATTTTGTATGACCTGCGTGTCATTGAATAACGCCATGTAAATTACTTTACTTTGTTGCTAAACGCGTTAGCCATAGAAGTAGAAGTAATCGTTGGCGTGACGACTTCATGAAGACACAATGATGGAGATCATGATGATGGAGATCATGGTGTCATGCCGGTGACGAAGATGATCATGGTGCCCCGAAGATGGAGATCAAAGGAGCATAATGATATTGGCCATATCATGTCACTATTTGATTGCACATGATGTTTATCATGTTTTTGCATCTTATTTGCTTAGAACGACGGTAGTAAGTAAGATGATCCCTTATGATAATTTCAAGAAAGTGTCCCCCCTAACTGTGCACCGTTGCGAAGGTTCGTTGTTTCGAAGCACCACGTGATGATCGGGTGTGATAGATTCTAACGTTCGCATACAACGGGTGTTGACGAGCCTAGCCTGTACAGACATGGCCTCGGAACACACGCAATACACTTAGGTTGACTTGACGAGCCTAGCATGTACAGACATGGCCTCGGAACACGGAGGACCGAAAGGTCGAGCATGAGTCGTATAGAAGATACGATCAACATGGAGATGTTCACCGATCTTGACTAGTCTGTCTCACGTGATGATCGGACACGGCCTAGTTAACTCGGATCATGTTTCACTTAGATGACTAGAGGGATGTCTATCTGAGTGGGAGTTCATTGAGTAATTTGATTAGATGAACTTAATTATCATGAACTTAGTCTAAAATCTTTACACTATGTCTTGTAGATCAAATGGCCCACGTTGTCCTCAATTTCAACGCGTTCCTAGAGAAAACCAAGCTGAAAGATGATGGCAGCAACTATACGGACTGGGTCCGGAACCTGAGGATCATCCTCATAGCAGCTAAGAAAGATTATGTCTTAGAAGCACCGCTAGGTGAAGCACCAATCCCAGAGAACCAAGACGTTATGAACGCTTGGCAGCAGCGTGCTGATGATTACTCCCTCGTTCAGTGCGGCATGCTTTACAGCTTAGAACCGGGTCTCCAAAAGCGTTTTGAGAAACATGGAGCATATGAGATGTTCGAGGAGCTGAAAATGGTTTTCCAAGCTCATGCCCGGTCGAGAGATATGAAGTCTCTGACAAGTTCTTCAGCTGTAAAATGGAGGAGAATAGTTCTGTTAGTGAACACATACTCAGAATGTCTGGGTTGCACAACCGCTTGTCTCAGCTGGGAGTTAATCTCCCGGATGACGCGGTCATTGACAGAATCCTTCAGTCGCTTCCACCAAGCTACAAGAGCTTTGTGATGAACTTCAATATGCAGGGGATGGAAACGACCATTCCTGAGGTATATTCAATGCTGAAATCAGCGGAGGTGGAGATCAGAAAAGAACATCAAGTGTTGATGGTGAATAAAACCACTAAGTTCAAGAAGGGCAAGGGTAAGAAGAACTTCAAGAAGGACGGCAAGGGAGTTGTCGCGCCCGGTAAGCCAGTTACCGGGAAGAAGTCAAAGAATGGACCCAAGCCTGAGACTGAGTGCTTTTATTGCAAGGGAAGTGGTCACTGGAAGCGGAACTGCCCCAAATACTTAGCGGACAAGAAGGCCGGCAACACCAAAGGTATATGTGATATACATGTAATTGATGTGTACCTTACCAGTACTCGTAGTAGCTCCTGGGTATTTGATACCGGTGCGGTTGCTCATATTTGTAACTCAAAACAGGAACTACGGAATAAACGGAGACTGGCAAAGGACGAGGTGACGATGCGCGTCGGGAATGGTTCCAAGGTCGATGTGATCGCCGTCGGCACGCTACCTCTGCATCTACCTACGAGATTAGTTTTAAACCTCAATAATTGTTATTTAGGCCAGCTTTGAGCATGAACATTGTATCTGGATCTCGTTTAATTCGAGATGGCTACTCATTTAAATCCGAGAATAATGGTTGTTCTATTTATATGAGAGATATGTTTTATGGTCATGCCCCGCTGGTTAATGGTTTATTCTTGATGAATCTCGAACGTGATGTTACACATATTCATAGTGTGAATACCAAAAGATGTAAAGTTGATAACGATGGTCCCACATACTTGTGGCACTGTCGCCTTGGTCACATTGGTGTCAAGCGCATGAAGAAGCTCCATGCAGATGGACTTTTGGAGTCTCTTGATTACGAATCATTTGACACGTGCAAACCATGCCTCATGGGTAAGATGACCAAGACTCCGTTCTCCGGAACAATGGAGCGAGCAACCAACTTATTGGAAATCATACATACCGATGTGTGCGGTCCAATGAGTGTTGAGGCTCGCGGAGGATATCGTTATGTTCTCACTCTCATTGATGACTTAAGTAGATATGGGTATGCCTACCTAATGAAACACAAGTCTGAAACCTTTGAAAAGTTCAAGGAATTTCAGAGTGAGGTTGAGAATCAACGTGACAGGAGAATAAAATTCTGACGATCAGATCGTGGTGGAGAATATTGAAGTCACGAATTTGGTGTGCACTTCAGGAAATGTGGAATCGTTTCACAACTCACGCCGCCTGGAACACCTCAGCGAAACGGTGTGTCCGAACATCGTAATCGCACTCTATTGGATATGGTGCGATCTATGATGTCTCTTACTGATTTACCGCTCACATTTTGGGGCTATGCTTTAGAGACTGCCGCATTCACTTTAAATAGGGCTCCGTCGAAATCCGTTGAGACGACACCGTATGAATTATGGTTTGGGAAGAAACCTAAGCTGTCGTTTCTAAAAGTTTGGGGATGCGATGCTTATGTCAGGAAACTTCAACCTGAAAAGCTCGAACCCAAGTCGGAAAAATGCGTCTTCATAGGATACCCTAAGGAAACTATTGGGTATACCTTCTACCTCAGATCCGAAGGCAAGATCTTCGTTGACAAGAACGGGTCCTTTCTGGAGAAGGAGTTTCTCTCGAAAGAATTGAGTGGGAGGAAAGTGCAACTTGATGAGGTGATAGTCACCCCTTCCGAACCGGAAAGTAGCGCAGCGCGGGAAAATGTTCCTGTGGTGCCTACACCGACTGGGGAGGAAGTTAATGATGATGATCATGAAGCTTCGGATCAAGTTACTACTGAACTTCGTAGGTCCACAAGGACACGTTCCGCACCAGAGTGGTTCGGCAACCCTGTCCTGGAAATCATGTTGTTAGACAACGGTGAACCTTCGAACTATGAAGAAGCGATGGCGGGCCCGGATTTCGACAAATGGCTAGAAGCCATGAAATCCGAGATAGGATCCATGTATGAAAACGAAGTATGGACTTTGACTGACTTGCCCGATGATCGGCGAGCCATAGAAAACAAATGGATCTTTAAGAAGAAGACAGACGCGGATGGTAATGTGACCATCTATAAGGCTCGACTCGTCGCTAAGGGTTATCGACAAGTTCAAGGGGTTGACTACGATGAGACTTTCTCACCCGTAGCGAAGCTGAAGTCCGTCCGAATCATGTTAGCAATTGCCGCATACTATGATTATGAGATATGGCAGATGGACGTCAAAATGGCATTCTTTAACGGCTTCCTTAAGGAAGAGTTGTATATGATGCAGCCGGAAGGTTTTGTCGATCCTAAGAATGCTAACAAAGTATGCAAGCTCCAGCGCTCAATCTATGGGCTGGTACAAGCATCTCGGAGTTGGAACATTCGCTTTGATGAGATGATCAAAGCGTTTGGGTTTACACAGACTTATGGAGAAGCCTGTGTTTACAAGAAAGTGAGTGGGAGCTCTGTAGCATTTCTCTTATTATATGTGGATGACATATTATTGATGGGAAATGATATAGAATTCTTGGAAAGTATAAAGGCCTATTTGAATAAGTGTTTTTCAATGAAGGACCTTGGAGAAGCTGCTTATATATTAGGCATCAAGATCTATAGAGATAGATCAAGATGCCTCATTGGTCTTTCACAGAGTACATACCTTGACAAGATATTGAAGAAGTTCAATATGGATCAGTCCAAGAAGGGGTTCTTGCCTGTATTGCAAGGTGTGCAATTGAGCATGGCTCAATGCCCGACCATAGGGTCTATTATGTATGCCATGCTGTGTACCAGACCTGATGTAAATCTTGCCGTAAGTTTGGTAGGAAGGTACCAAAGTAATCCCGGCATGGAACACTGGACAGCGGTCAAGAATATCCTGAAGTACCTGAAGAGGACTAAGGATATGTTTCTCGTTTATGGAGGTGACGAAGAGCTCGTCGTAAAGGGTTACGTCGACGCTAGCTTCGACACAGATCTGGATGACTCGAAGTCACAAACCGGATACGTGTATATTTTGAATGGAGGAGCAGTAAGCTGGTGCAGTTGCAAGCAAAGCGTCGTGGCGGGATCTACATGTGAATCGGAGTACATGGCGGCCTCAGAGGCAGCACAGGAAGCAGTCTGGATGAAGGAGTTCATTACCGACCTAGGGGTGATTCCCAATGCGTCGGGCCCGATGACTCTCTTCTGTGACAACACTAGAGCTATTGCCCTTGCGAAGGAGCCCAGGTTTCACAGGAAGACCAGGCATATCAAGCGTCGCTTCAACTCCATTCGTGAAAGTGTTCAAGATGGAGACATAGATATTTGTAAAGTACATACGGACCTGAATGTAGCAGATCCATTGACTAAACCTCTCCCTAGAGCAAAACATGATCAACACCAGGACGCAATGGGTGTTCGATTCATCACAATGTAACTAGATTATTGACTCTAGTGCAAGTGGGAGACTGTTGGAAATATGCCCTAGAGGCAATAATAAATGGTTATTATTATATTTCTTTGTTCATGATAATTGTCTATTGTTCATGCTATAATTGTGTTATCCGGAAATCGTAATACATGTGTGAATACATAGACCACAACGTGTCCCTAGTAAGCCTCTAGTTGACTAGCTCGTTGATCAACAAATAGTCATGGTTTCCTGACTATGGACATTGGATGTCATTGATAACGGGATCACATCATTAGGAGAATGATGTGATGGACAAGACCCAATCCTAAGCATAGCATAAAAGATCGTGTAGTTTCGTTTGCTAGTGCTTTTCCAATGTCAAGTATCTTTTCCTTAGACCATGAGATCGTGCAACTCCCGGATACCGTAGGAGTGCTTTGGGTGTGCCAAACGTCACAATGTAACTGGGTGACTATAAAGGTGCACTACGGGTATCTCCAAAAGTGTCTGTTGGGTTGGCACGGATCGAGACTGGGATTTGTCACTCCGTGTGACGGAGAGGTATCTCTGGGCCCACTCGGTAATGCATCATCATAATGAGCTCAATGTGACTAAGGCGTTAGTCACGGGATCATGCATTGCGGTACGAGTAAAGAGACTTGCTGGTAACGAGATTGAACAAGGTATTGGGATACCGACGATCGAATCTCGGGCAAGTAACATACCGATTGACAAAGGGAATTGTATACGGGATTGATTGAATCCTCGACATCGTGGTTCATCCGATGAGATCATCGTGGAACATGTGGGAGCCAACATGGGTATCCAGATCCCGCTGTTGGTTATTGACCGGAGAGGCGTCTCGGTCATGTCTGCATGTCTCCCGAACCCGTAGGGTCTACACACTTAAGGTTCGGTGACGCTAGGGTTGTAGAGATATGAGTATGCGGAAACCCGAAAGTTGTTCGGAGTCCCGGATGAGATCCCAGACGTCACGAGGAGTTCCGGAATGGTCCGGAGGTGAAGAATTATATATAGGAAGTCCAGTTTCGGCCACCGGGAAAGTTTCAGGGGTTATCGGTATTGTACGGGGACCACCGGAAGGGTCCCGGGGGTCCACCGGGTGGGGCCACCTGTCCCGGAGGGCCCCATGGGCTGAAGTGGGAAGGGAACCAGCCCATAGTGGGCTGGGGCGCCCCCCATGGGCCTTCCCCCTGCGCCTAGGGTTGGAAACCCTAGGGTGGGGGGGGGGGCGCCCCACTTGCCTTGGGGGACAAGTCTCCCCCCTTGGCCGCCGCCCCCTCCCTTGATGGGATCTTGGCCGGCGCCCCCCTCCCAAGGGGCCTATATAAATGGAGGAAGGGAGGGCAGTAACACAACAGCCTTGGGCGCCTCCCTCCTCCCCTGCTACACCTCTCCCTCTCGCAGAAGCTCGGCGAAGCCCTGCCGAGACCCGCTACATCCACCACCACGCCGTCGTGCTGCTGGATCTCCATCAACCTCTCCTTCCCCTTGCTGGATCAAGAAGGAGGAGACGTCGCTGCACCATACGTGTGTTGAACGCGGAGGTGCCGTCCGTTCGGCACTCGGTCATCGGTGATTTGAATCACGGCGAGTACGACTCCGTCATCCACGTTCATTGGAACGCTTCCGCTCGCGATCTACAAGGGTATGTAGATGCACTCCTTTCCCCTCGTTGCTAGTAAACTCCATAGATGGATCTTGGTGAGCGTAGGAAAATTTTAAAATTATGCTACGATTCCCAACAATATGTGGTGGCGTATATGGACTCGGATTGGCAGTGAATATGTGGTGGTGGTATATGGCAGCGATGATGAAGTTGGTGTGGTGGTGGTATATGGCAGCAACGATGATCATGATGCGGTGGTGATATATGGCAGCGGTGACGTGACAACCTGTGAACAGAACTCGAAACTCTAAAGGAATAGATGCTAAGACCAGCAACTTGACACGACGATGCAACCGCAAATTCAACAAAGCAAATACAGAAAATATTATGCAAAGGCTCAGATTGGTTCCGATAGGATGAACTAACCATAATTTTTTTTGGCTTTTTTCGTGGACTATAGGTATGAAGAATAGACTCGATCTAAACTACGAAAAACTGTAAAATCTCACCGAGTAACCTGGAAATCTGATACCACTTGATAGAGGCAAAGGTGTCCTGTCTTTTGATGAGATTGTGGCTATCGTTTTGGAGGAAGTCAACTTTGACGATCCGACTATGAATGTGCGAGGACGTCGCGCCTTAGCAATTGCTAAACCAACTCTGAGAGGTTATTAACCACGTCGGAGCACAATCAACCTGACCACGAAGGTCTGTTTCCTGCAAGAAAACGAAGAACAAGCAAGAAACTAAGATTGCAATCTGGATATTGAGAATATAAGAGGAAAGCTTTATTGATCAAGGTGGGGTTCTGTGACGCCTTTGTCTGGTCGTTGAACACAAACGAGGTACGCGAAGTTGCAGCTATGGCGAACTTTAATCTAAACAAAACCCAAAGTCTAAACGATGCCCTAAGGGCTGTATATATGGAGGAAGAGGGGGGAATTTCGTGGCCCTTGGAGGAGGGGTCCGAAACCAACCCTAACTCTTGTTTCCCCACACATACGGACTCTAAAAACAGCCTATACTTAAGTATTTCGAAAATACATGGGCCTGGCCCGATAATAAGGTGACGCAGCACCTAGAATAGCCCCTGGATGAAATTTATGAAGTGGCATCTTGTATATTTCGTCCAAGGCTTCATGCACTCCTTATGGTGGCTTCAAAGTCCTGAAATCATCACTTGTAACTCCGTTCTTGATCCCCTTGCGCATGCCATTATCTCCCTGCTTGGTCTTGCTCTAGTGTTCATCCTTCTTATCCATGCCAAGCCCTTTATTTGTAAGCAAAACAAATGTATCCAATTTAGGCAGCATCATATTCTCATGAACATTAGAATCATTACCAAGAAACGAAAGTACCTGGTAATTCAATTGGCGTGCGCGAGCTCTAGTAATTGGTCTAGTATGTATATCAGCAGGGGTTGTGGGTGTAACAATGGTATTGATGTCCTCATCAGGACGGACTTGTAGTTGGATGGCGTTGACGACATTGTGCAATCCAAGTACTCCAAGGTGTCGCCGGAGTGGTATACATGCAAAAAGAGCAAACACAAACAACACTTGGAAATATAGTGGTTAGCGCACAAAAAGTGTCCATCATGTAAGAATGAGTCTTTGCGGCAAGATTGTTCGTGACAAAGCGCATGAAGCTTATCAAGATGATATAGAATGATATGCAAAGCGTTCATGGGGGCAAGAGCATTCATTGTGCACACAAATGTGTTGTGAATATGATCAATGCAACCACGGTGCAAAATGATGTCATAGTGAGACGGTTTATCAATAGCGTGAATATGGCAATGGATGCTCAATATGAATAAGTTATCATGCAATTGATGGTAGGCAATATGATCATGATGTATGAATATGGCATCAAGAAAGATCACAACAAATTTGCTAGGAAAGTGCACAAGCTCATATATCATGGATGACATGGTAATACAAGATGCAACAAGGCAATCATAATGGGAGTCAATCCATGCATAAGATGCAAATTTGTTATGTGTGGTGTTGCACCAAAGCTCGATGTTGTGGCACTCCTCAACTTGAAGGTCCATAGGGTCCATCTCCAATGTCGGTCCTCCCTCCCATATGTGTATCATGTAGACAAGAAGAAGGAAACAACAATGAAAGAATGACCCATCCAATATGCGTATGTGAGGATGTCTCAAAGGGAAGGAGTTCACCTTATGAATGTTCCCGAAGATGTTGGAGTTGCACATCATGGACGCCTTCACATAACCAATATGTCTCGTGATAGTGGTGCCTTGTGATTCCTTCAAAACGAAAGAATAAACACTCGGAAAAACAAATGAGGTTAGCGTGAAAGCAAAACCTATCATTCGTGTGGTGAAATACCCACCAAGTGTTCTCATCATTCTTGACATAAGAAACGACAAGGTGTGGCATGGTATGAAAGCATATGATGCGACTATAACCAAATACATTAGGCTCAATGAAACAAGCAAGCTTCACAAGTAATATGCCCAAGTCTCCAAGATAGATAAGCATAGCATGGGTGCACTCACTATAATGGCATATGAGAGGTGCAACTAATGGAGACAAGAGACAATGATAAAGATATATCACATGGGAGGCATGAATATATATGTCATCAACCCAAGAAAGCAAGTAAGAATGGAACATGGGTGATGCGACAAAGCAAGCAATCATAGCAATCAAGTAGGGCAAGCTAGTAGTGTGAAGATGCAACATACTAGATGGAATCATGGCAATCATGTCGTGTGTGCAAATAGTGAGCATATATGATGCACATGACATATCACAAGCATGAAAACAAGATATGAGAAATGTATCATCATTTTATTGGCAAGAGGTCATATGGAAATAGCAATGGAACATCATGGCTCTCCCAACACAAGAGTCAACAATAGCATGAGGCACATCGTAAACATGGAAATAGCAACAAGGATATCCACCAAGCATGCAAACACACATACGAGTAGTAAAATGGTGACTCATGGGTAGATGCAAGCAAGGGTCACACTTGCATGGCAAAGGCATAGAAGCAAGCATAACATGCAAAGTGAACATGGTAAATGGGCATAATGTGACAAGTGATATATAGCCCATAGTCGTGTGAGACCCAAGTAAAAGGAATGCGCTAAGTCGGTACGCAAAGTGAACAGTGGTAAGGATAGTTCACGGGATCCCAAGTCATCTTTGCTCTCAAGAGCTCGTTTCGTCAACTCTTGGGATTGAGAGGTTGACGAGTATACCTGAGTACCTACACAAAACAAAGGCAAAAGGAAAAGTGTGTGTGCGTGGTATATGTACATATCATCCATCATGATGTGCACGTGCATGTGTTGGTTAGCACAAAATAGCCAATGCTCAAATAAATGAGAAGCATGGTATAGAAACATGTCATCCATCATGATAGGTTTGTTATTATGTATAGCATAATGGAGACTCAAATTGTGTAATGCATCATGAGAAATATGTAGAGCATTGTTATTCATGGAATGCATATGGTGCAAGCAATTATGGGTATCATGCAAAGTATGGAATGAATCAAAATCTCCTAATATGTATGAGGAAACTATGGGGGTCTCCTCATGAGCATTAATGGAACATCACATGGAGAATATTGACAACATCCAAAACAAAGCATATTTGGAACAATGTGATCATGGCATGGCATAGTAGATGAATTGCGCAAATCATGTAAAGGAAGCATAACAATATCATCGCATGAAAAACAAAAGCCAATGACCATCATCTCGTCATCTATGCCATAAGTGCAAATGGGTTTTATTTTAATGGGGCATGCATAGTTACTATGTTGAGATTGAAATGATGCAATATGAGAGATCTCACTCATAGCATATGACAAGTTCAATGGATTGTCAAACATGATGTGACCAAAAGAATTTTCACATGATATCCTATGAAGCATAGCATCACAACTAGGCAACTCGACATGCTCATCATCAAATTCATCATAAATGGGTAAGTCATGACATGAGGAATTCGCACTAGCATGAAGCATGGGTGGATCAACATCATGCAACCAATCATTGGTGGGATAGTACGCTAGTGGGACAAGAGAAGCACCATCACCTATGTTACTTTTGGAGCATCGCTCATGTGTTGTCGGTGAGGTGTCGAATATCCACTCGTTGTCATCTTCATCTTGATGGAACCATGTGGGGGGTGCATCATTGTCCACCATGGCCATCGTCTTCTCTATTGGAGGTATGGACTCATCGAGGATAGGCATGTCTTCGTGTAGGAGACCTAGCACCAAAGAAAACATACTAGAGTAGAGGTTAAGTCATTAGAAATCATAGTGGCCTCACATGCCCTATCAACTACCTCACTCACTAAGTTTTGTGGCTCACTCACTCCCTCTTGGATGCTCTCACTCGTATGGTTGGTGGAGTCACTCAAATGGCTCTCAACCTCACATAGGATGTGTGGCATGCTCTCATGTATGGGGCTAGTGGTGGTCACACTCATCCTCTCATAGGAAATGCACTCAATTTCACATATGGTGGAGTCACTCATATCACTCATGGTGGGGTGGCTCTCCTCACATGGAAATGGGGCATCTCCTCACATGGAATTGGGGCATCTCTTCATATGTGGGTGTCGGAGAGATGCTGGCGCAAATGTCTCCATGCTCAACTTTCTTGTCACCGTCTTGTTGTTGGAGGCCCATATGAGGTGGCACCTCATAGCTCGTCTCCATGACCGAAGGGAATTTCCCATGCTCGGCCATCTTCCTTAAGGGGCTTCCGAAGATGGAAGGGTCGCCCTCGCTCGTAGTTGGTCGCCTCGTTGTTGAAGATGTCAATGTAGGCGAACTCATGGGAAGTAGGCGAAGATGCCGTATGATGAGGACATCAATACCATTGTTACACCCACAGCCCCTGCTGCTATACATACTGGACCAATTACTAGAGCTCGCGCACGCCAATTAAATTACCAGGTACTTTCGTTTCTTGGTAATGATTCTAATGTTCATGAGAATATGATGCTGCCTAAATTGGATACATTTGTTTTGCTTACAAATGAAGGGCCTAGCTTTGAGAAGGATGAACATTGGAGCAAGAACAGGCATGGAGATGATGGCATGCGCATGGGGAACAAGAACGGAGTTACAACTGATGATTTCAGGACGTTGAAGCCACCATAATGCGTGCATGAAGCCTTGGACGAAATATACAAGATGCTACTTCATAACTTTCGTCCAGAGGCTATTCTAGGTGCTGCGTCACCTTATTATTGGGCCAGGCCCATGTAATTTCGAAATACTTGAGTATAGGCTGTTTTTAGAGTCCGTATGTGTGGGGAAACAAGAGATAGGGTTGGTTTCGGACCCCTTCCCCAAGGGCCACGAAATTCCCCCCTCTTCCTCCATATATACAGCCCTTAGGGCGTCGTTTAGACTTTGGGTTTTGTTTAGATTAAAAGTTCGCCATAGCTGCAACTTCGCGTACTTCGTTTGTGTTCAACGACCAGACAAAGGCGTCACAGAACCCCACCTTGATCAATAAAGCTTTCATCTTATATTCGCAATATCCAGATTGCAATCTCAGTTTCTTGCTTGTTCTTCGTTTGCTCGCAGGAAACAGACCCTCGTGGTCAGGTTGATCGTGCTCCGGCGTGGTCAATAACCTCTCGGAGTTGGTTTAGCGATTGCTAAGGCGCGACGTCATCGCACGTTCGTAGTCGGATCGTCAAAGTCGACTTCCACCAAAGCGATATCCATCATCTCATCGAAAGACGGGACACCTTTGCCTCTATCAAGTGGTATCAGATTTCCAGGTTGCTCGGTGAGATTTTACAGTTTTTCGTAGTTTAGATCGAGTTTGTTCTTCATACCTATAGTCCACGAAAAAGCCAAAAAAAAATTTAGGGTTAGTTCATCCTATCCGAACCAATCTGAGCCTTTGCATAATCTTTTCTGTGTTTGCTTTGTTGAATTTGCGGTTGCATCGTCGTGTCAAGTTGCTGGTCTTAGCGTCTAGTCCTTTAGAGTTTCGAGTTCTGTTCACAGGTTGTCACGTCGCCGCTGCCATATATCACCACCGCATCATCATCATCGCTGCTGCCATATACCACCACCGCACCAACTTCATCGCCGCTGCCATATACCACCACCACATATTCACCGCCAATCCGAGTCCATATACGCCACCACATATCCGCCGCCATCACGCCAATCCGAGTACACCTGCAACATATATCCGCCACCAGTCCGAGTTACACCAGATTCATCTCCGCCACCAGTCCGAGTTCCACCAGATTCATCTCCGCCACCAGTCCTAGTCCAAGTCCAGTATTTTGTTACTCTGTTTTGGATTTCCAGATCACGCCATACTCCGAGTCGTGACAGAGAAGGACTCCCAAACTTTTGTGTTACCCGCAGTAGAAAAATAGTTCCAGTTTCAAAAAAAAACTAAGTCTGGAAAATTCTGGCTAGGCAGTTTTTAGACCATTTGTAGACTTTTTCGAAAAAAAATTGTTGCGGAGCAAAAAAAAGTGCAAAAAAATTCAAAGTGTGCTCCTCCCTTGTTTACGTGCAGCGCCGTGATTTTGTTAGTGTTCTAGGCTCGCGTCTCTAGCACGGTCTAGCCTAGGACCAGCACAGTACCGTCGTTGAGCGTTTATTCAACTTTGCATATCTGAATTGATTATTGCTGACCCTTTTTGCTACCATATTATAAGCCTTCCCAGCTCCACATACATCTACGTCGTGCGTTTGACTCTCCCTGGTAATCGCTCTATCCAAGCTCTTTGAGAGTTTTGACTACAACGGTTGCCGATCACCACCTGCTGCTGGGTAAGAACTGGTAAGAATTTGAGATTCGCTTGAAGGATTTGTGACACACCACCATCACCACCACTTCCTAGTAGTCTGTAGGATCATATTCTTTTGTGTTTCTATTGCTGCTAACCATGGCAGGATCACAAGCCGATGAGACTGATTGGGAGAACATGACGAACAAGGGGTTGCATGATAAATTTCAGCAAATGATGAGTGGCCAGGTGGGAGATGTGCTAAACAGATTTGAAGAGGCTATGGAGAAGATAGATGCCGTGGAGAAGTCGTTTGAGACAAAGCTGGATAACAGGTTTAATGAATTGCTCAAGCGTCTTCCCCAACCACCACCGGCTGCACCTGTCGCACCTCTACAACAACAACAACCACATCTCCAACGCCGCCTTCCAAATCAAGTGGGACGAGCACAGCGCGTTCCAATTGAGACTGGTCAAAATTCGGGTGCCGCTGCACCTACTGTTGATGCTTCTTTGGCTCCTGCTACTGCGGCGGCTGAGGAGGATGACGATTATGCGGGCGATTATGAGGATGAGGTTGATCAAAATCAGAACTACGTGCAGCCACCAGCACCACCTCCAGCAGGTCGACCTCAGGTATATATTCGCAACGGTAGGCCTGCACCACCACCTCAGGTACGAGATCATGACCATGTTCCTAAACTGAAATTGAATATTCCACCGTTTGAGGGTAGATACATTCCTGATGTATATCTTACTTGGGAGTTAGAAACTGAACAACGTTTTACATGTTTACAATATCCCGAGGAGAGACGGGTTGCTGCTGCTGTTTGTGCTTTCACTAGTTTTGCATGTGTATGGTGGTCTGAACATTGTAGATTATATCCTATTCCAGCTACTTGGGCTGCTTTGAAAACTGCTATGCGTACTCGTTGGGTTCCACCATATTATCAACGTGAATTGCTTCAAAAACTGCAGCGTTTACGACAAGGGAAAAATTCTGTAGAAGAATATTATCAGGAATTACAAACTGGCATGATTAGATGTGGTATTGTTGAGGAGAATGAAGCTATGCTTGCACGTTTTATGGGTGGTTTAAATAGAGAGATTCAGACCATTCTAGAGTATAAGGAGTATACTAATATCACTCGTTTATTCCATCTTGCTTGTAAAGCTGAACGTGAAGTGCAGGATCGACAAGCATTGGCGCGAACTAACTTTTCTGCAGGTCGACCTTCATCATGGACACCGCGTGCATCTTCTACTTCCACTGCACCAGCACCTCCATCAGGTTCCACCTCCAGCCGTGATACAAGAAAGCAGGCACAACCACCACTATCTGCCAAGAGCGCACCTGCCGGGCCTGCACAGAGCTCTTCTTCTTCCATGGCATCAACAGGGCACACAAGTGATATTATTTGTCGTCGTTGTAAGGGAAGAGGACATTATGCGCGAGAATGCAAATCTCAGCGTGTAATGATTGCTACTGAGGATGGTGGGTATGAGTCCGCTAGTGACTATGATGAGGAGACTTTGGCTCTTATTACACGTGAAGAACATGGTGGAGATGATTCTGAAAATGAGACGCAATACATGGCTCCTGAAGACGCTGACAGGTATGAATGTTTAGTTGCTCAACGTGTTTTGAGTGTGCAGGTCACACAAGCAGAGCAAAATCAGAGGCATAATTTGTTCCATACAAAGGGAGTTGTGAAGGAACGTTCTGTTCGCGTCATCATAGATGGAGGGAGCTGTAACAACTTGGCTAGCATGGAGATGGTGGAGAAACTATCTCTCACCACAAGACCACATCCACATCCTTACTACATCCAATGGTTCAACAACAGCGGCAAGGTTAAGGTAACACGTACTGTTCGTGTGCATTTTAGTATCTCTACATATGCTGATTATGTTGATTGTGATGTGGTACCCATGCAAGCATGTTCCTTATTACTTGGTAGACCATGGCAATTTGATAAAAATTCTGTACACCATGGTAGAAACAATCAGTATACTCTTGTTCATAAGGATAAAAATATTACTTTGCTTCCTATGACTCCTGATTCCATTTTGAAAGATGACATTAATAGAGCTAATAAAGCAAAACAGGAGAAAAATAAGAGTGAAAATCAGATTGTGGCAAAAGAATTTGAGCAACAAATGAAACCTAATAATAAACCATCTAGTGTTGTTTCTGAAATTAAATTGAAAAGTGCATGTTTACTTGCCACAAAATCTGATATTGATGAGCTAGATTTCAACAAATCTGTTTGCTATGCTTTTGTGTGCAAAGAGGCATTATTTTCATTCGAGGACGTGCCTTCCTCTTTGCCCCCTGCTGTCACTAACATTTTGCAGGAGTTCGCTGACGTCTTTCCACAAGACGTGCCACCGGGATTACCACCTATTCGAGGGATTGAGCATCAAATTGACTTAATTCCCGGTGCATCGCTACCCAACCGTGCACCATACCGTACCAATCCAGAGGAGACGAA
The DNA here is from genome assembly GCF_018294505.1 of Triticum aestivum. NCBI lineage: Eukaryota > Viridiplantae > Streptophyta > Magnoliopsida > Poales > Poaceae > Triticum > Triticum aestivum. Next base: position 237,761,536 of record NC_057802.1, on the reverse strand, counting down.
GGAGATTATGCGTCAAGTACAGGAGCTGCTCGACAAAGGTTATATACGCGAATCTCTTAGTCCTTGTGCTGTTCCTATTATACTTGTGCCTAAAAAGGATGGTACATCGCGTATGTGTGTTGATTGTAGAGGCATTAATAACATTACTATTCGTTATCGTCATCCTATTCCTAGGCTAGATGATATGCTTGATGAATTGAGTGGCTCTACAATATTTTCCAAAGTTGATTTGCGTAGTGGATACCATCAAATTCGTATGAAACTGGGAGATGAATGGAAAACAGCATTTAAAACTAAGTTTGGTTTATATGAGTGGTTAGTCATGCCTTTTGGGTTAACTAATGCACCTAGTACTTTCATGAGACTAATGAACGAAGTTTTACGTGCTTTTATTGGACGATTTGTGGTAGTCTATTTTGATGATATACTGATTTATAGCAAATCTTTGGAAGAACATTTGGAACATTTACGTGCTGTTTTTATTGCTCTACGTGATGCACGTTTGTTTGGTAACCTTGGGAAGTGCACCTTTTGCACCGACCGAGTATCTTTTCTTGGCTATGTTGTTACTCCACAGGGAATTGAAGTTGATAAAGCCAAGATTGAAGCTATTGAGAGTTGGCCGCAGCCCAAAACGGTCACACAAGTGAGGAGTTTCCTTGGCCTCGCTGGTTTCTATAGGCGTTTTGTGAGAGATTTCAGCACCATTGCTGCACCTCTCAACGAGCTTACAAAGAAGGATGTGCCTTTTGTTTGGGGTACCGCACAGGAAGAAGCCTTCACGGTATTGAAAGATAAGTTGACACATGCTCCTTTACTCCAACTTCCTGATTTTAATAAGACTTTTGAGCTTGAATGTGATGCTAGTGGAATTGGATTAGGAGGTGTGTTATTACAAGATGGTAAACCTGTTGCATACTTTTCTGAAAAATTGAGTGGGCCTAGTCTGAATTATTCTACTTATGATAAAGAACTATATGCTCTTGTTCGGACTTTAGAAACATGGCAACATTATTTATGGCCCAAAGAATTTGTTATACATTCTGATCATGAATCTTTGAAACATATTAAAAGTCAAGCTAAACTGAATCGTAGACATGCTAAATGGGTTGAATTCATTGAAACTTTCCCTTATGTCATTAAACACAAGAAGGGTAAAGAAAATGTTATTGCTGATGCATTGTCTCGTCGCTATACTATGCTGTCACAACTTGACTTCAAAATATTTGGTTTGGAGACCATCAAAGATCAATATGTGCATGATGCTGATTTTAAAGATGTTTTGCAGAATTGTAAAGAAGGAAGAACCTGGAACAAGTTTGTCGTTAATGATGGATTTGTGTTCCGTGCTAACAAGCTATGCATTCCAGCTAGCTCTCTTCGTCTTTTGTTGTTGCAGGAGGCGCATGGAGGAGGATTAATGGGACACTTTGGCGTGAAGAAGACGGAGGACGTACTTGCTACACATTTCTTTTGGCCAAAGATGAGACGGGATGTTGAGCGTTTTGTTGCTCGCTGCACTACATGTCAAAAAGCTAAGTCACGACTCAATCCTCATGGTTTATATATGCCTTTGCCTGTACCTAGTGTTCCTTGGGAGGATATATCTATGGACTTTGTTTTAGGTTTACCTCGAACAAAGAAGGGGAGGGATAGCATATTTGTTGTCGTGGATAGATTCTCAAAAATGGCACACTTTATACCATGTCATAAAAGCGATGATGCTGTTAATGTTGCTGATTTGTTCTTCCGTGAAATTATTCGTTTGCATGGTGTGCCAAATACTATTGTTTCAGATCGTGATACTAAATTTCTTAGCCACTTTTGGAGATGTTTATGGGCTAAGTTGGGGACTAAACTGCTTTTTAGTACTACTTGTCACCCCCAAACTGATGGACAAACTGAAGTAGTCAATAGAACATTGTCTACTATGCTTAGGGCTGTTTTGAAGAATAATAAGAAAATGTGGGAAGAATGCTTGCCTCATATTGAGTTTGCTTATAATCGTTCATTGCATTCTACTACTAAGATGTGCCCTTTTGAAATTGTGTATGGTTTCCTACCTCGTGCACCTATTGATTTGTTGCCTCTTCCATCTTCGGAGAAGGTTAATTTTGATGCTAAACAACGTGCTGAATTGATCTTAAAAATGCATGAGTTAACTAAGGAAAACATTGAGCGTATGAATGCTAAATATAAACTTGCTGGAGATAAGGGTAGAAAACATGTTGTGTTTGCACCTGGAGATCTTGTTTGGTTACATTTGCGTAAGGATAGATTTCCTGATTTGCGCAAATCAAAGCTAATGCCACGTGCTGATGGTCCTTTTAAGGTGTTAGAGAAAATAAATGATAATGCATATAAACTTGAGCTGCCTGCAGATTTTGGGGTTAGTCCCACTTTTAACATTGCAGATTTGAAGCCTTATTTGGGTGAGGGAGATGAGCTTCCGTCGAGGACGACTTCATTTCAAGAAGGGGAGGATGATGAGGACATCAATACCATTGTTACACCCACAGCCCCTGCTGCTATACATACTGGACCAATTACTAGAGCTCGCGCACGCCAATTAAATTACCAGGTACTTTCGTTTCTTGGTAATGATTCTAATGTTCATGAGAATATGATGCTGCCTAAATTGGATACATTTGTTTTGCTTACAAATGAAGGGCCTAGCTTTGAGAAGGATGAACATTGGAGCAAGAACAAGCATGGAGATGATGGCATGCGCATGGGGAACAAGAACGGAGTTACAAGTGATGATTTCAGGACGTTGAAGCCACCATAATGCGTGCATGAAGCCTTGGACGAAATATACAAGATGCTACTTCATAACTTTCGTCCAGAGGCTATTCTAGGTGCTGTGTCACCTTATTATTGGGCCAGGCCCATGTAATTTCGAAATACTTGAGTATAGGCTGTTTTTAGAGTCCGTATGTGTGGGGAAACAAGAGATAGGGTTGGTTTCGGACCCCTTCCCCAAGGGCCACGAAATTCCCCCCTCTTCCTCCATATATACAGCCCTTAGGGCGTCGTTTAGACTTTGGGTTTTGTTTAGATTAACAGTTTGCCATAGCTGCAACTTCGCGTACTTCGTTTGTGTTCAACGACCAGACAAATGCGTCACAGAACCCCACCTTGATCAATAAAGCTTTCATCTTATATTCGCAATATCCAGATTGCAATCTCAGTTTCTTGCTTGTTCTTCGTTTGCTCGCAGGAAATAGACCCTCGTGGTCAGGTTGATCGTGCTCCGGCGTGGTCAATAACCTCTCGAAGTTGGTTTAGCGATTCCTAAGGCGCGACGTCATCGCACGTTCGTAGTCGGATCGTCAAAGTCGACTTCCACCAAAGCGATATCCATCATCTCATCGAAAGACGGGACACCTTTGCCTCTATCACCGTACGTCCAAAGGCCAAGATGCCTTGAGAACACTTGGCAAAGATGCTGAAGTGGTTGGTGTAGCCGTAGCTCCGTCTTGGTGGTGCTCGTCTCGCGGTCTTCTCTTGTGCTCATGAAGTATGGCCGTAGCTTGATGTAGAGCTTTTTGGGACTTGTAGGTTTGCGCCTGTGGAGCATCTTCATGATGATGGTGTCATTGTTGTACTTGAGCTCGTAGTAGATGTCGTTCGTCGTCGTCGTGCACATGTTGCTTGGAGGTGACTTTCCCTTCATGACGATGTGGATCACGAACATGATGGTGGTCGCCATGGAGATGTGGACGTGGACGACTTGCGCTTGTATCATTTTTGCGCTCGGAAGACTTGTGACTTGAAGTCGCCGCCTTGAGGATGATGAAGGGGAAGAACGGTTGATCAACAAGGTCCGAATCTCCTCCATCCTTGCATCTTGCTCCTCCTTTTTTGTGGAAATCTTGTTGGCGAAGTAGCTTCTTGTATGTGCTTTGGAGTGTCGTATGTCGATGGCAAGGTTGTCGATGCACTCTCGCAATCTTGATTGTGCGCCGTGCATTTGTCATTGTAGATCGAAGATGGATGCTTTGGTAATGTAGTTGTTCGCAACGTTGTTGTTGTAGAGGACCGGAGATGAAATGCCTTGCCTATCCATCACAAGACTCGAGCAAATATGAGTGGGAGAAAGAGAAGAACTTATACCAAATGTACCTTGAACGATGTTGAAAATGGATCAATGATCACTCAATGATGTAACAAGGAAATAGCACAATTGGTACCGATCTTGTCAACTTCTCACACCTACACAAATAAGGCTTATAGTGGAGCTCGGTGAGGATAGTGGCACAAAAAATTTGATGCAAAATGTTAGCAAGAGTCAATAATGTTGAAAGAGATTCACAAATTCGTAAGTGAAACAAGTAGACCAATAGCAATATGGAGCACAGAAAAACACACATGGATAGATAAATGGGGTCGTGCAACCAAGGAATGAGCACTAAATGTGGAATCCACGAAAAACGCTCGTGTTGCACAACTCAAGAGAGACGCTAGCATGATTGCTCAATAGGCGGATACGACACTTGTGCACAACCTATGATATGCAAAATGTATCAACTTCTATCCCAGGTATGCTATTATGTATGGTTCCCGGTGTTTCTCTCAAGATGATCCAAGATGATCGGATATGACAATCTTATATGCAATGTGGTATGATGCTAAGGCTATTGCTCACAAGCTTCTTTGCTCTTTCTCTTTTGCTTAAAAGCTTATTCTTTTTTTTATATGGCCACAATGCACAAACTAAGATAGCAATTGTGTATATGCGGGAATAATCTTGTAACACAAGGGATGATATGATGATACCAATATGATATGGTATGTATGCAATGGGAGGTATGGATCACTAATGTGCACAAGTAATGTTGCCGGCAATACTCAAATGGCTAGTCTCGATAGGTAAGTGACGCAAAATGGGCTAGGGGTTATCAATGCAATTGCAAGGGGAATATACAATGGTGTCGTCGAGGTTACCTTACTTGTACGACGATGACCTCGTGGCGATGATGAGTGGCGGTGTTGTCGATGTGAACCGTCCCTAAGTAGCCGAAACACCTCCGCAAACTCAGAATCTCAAACGTCAAATGTCAAATGGTGGTAGCGGAATGCGGTGGTGGTTGCGGAAATGCAATGATGGGTTTTGTGAGTAGGCAATGCGGGGTTGGAGGTTTATTGGGTTATGTGAGTCGGAGTTGAAGGTCACCGTCCCTAAGTAGCCGAAACACCTTAGGAGACACAACTCACAACTCAAACAAAATTGGGTTAAGTTGGTGTGGCGGAAGTGTATGGTGGGCAAGCCTATGCGGAAGTGGTGGTGGTGGTTGATGAAGAAGTGATAACCCACAGGTATAGGGGATCGCAACAGTTTTCGAGGGTAGAGTATTCAACCCAAATTCATTGATTCGACACAAGGGGAGCCAAAGAATATTCTCAAGTATTAGCAGTTGAGTTGTCAATTCAACCACACCTGGATAACTTAGTATCTGCAGCAAAGTGTTTAGTAGCAAAGTAATATGATAGTAGTGGTAACGGTAACAAAAGTAACGGTAGCAAAAGTAATATTTTTGGGTTTTGTAGTGATTGTAACAGTAGCAACGAAAAAGTAAATAAGCAAAGAACAATATGTGAAAAGCTCGTAGGCATTGGATCGGTGATGGAGAATTATGCCGGATGCGGTTCATCATGTAACAATCATAACATAGGGTGACACAGAACTAGCTCCAATTCATCAATGTAATGTAGGCATGTATTCCGAATATAGTCATACGTGCTTATGGAAAAGAACTTGCATGACATCTTTTGTCCTACCCTCCCGTGGCAGCGGGGTCCTAATGGAAACTAAGGGATATTAAGGCCTCCTTTTAATAGAGTACCGGAACAAAGCATTAGCACATAGTGAATACATGAACTCCTCAAACTATGGTCATCACCGGGAGTGGTCCCGATTATTGTCACTTCGGGGTTGCCGGATCATAACACATAGTAGGTGACTATAGACTTGCAAGATAGGATCAAGAACTCACATATATTCATGAAAACATAATAGGTTCAGATCTGAAATCATGGCACTCGGGCCCTAGTGACAAGCATTAAGCATAGCAAAGTCATAGCAATATCAATCTCAGAACATAGTGGATACTAGAGATCAAACCCTAACAAAACTAACTTGATTACATGATAGATCCCATCCAACCCATCACCGTCCAGCAAGCCTACGATGGAATTACTCACGCACGGCGGTGAGCATCATGAAATTGGTGATGGAGGATGGTTGATGATGACGATGGCGATGAATCCCCCTCTCTGGAGCCCCGAATGGACTCCAGATCAGCCCTCCCGAGAGGTTTTAGGGCTTGGCGGCGGCTCCGTATCGTAAAACGCGATGAATTCTTTTTTTCTGATTTTTTTCTCCCCGAAAGCAAATATATAGAGTTGGAGTTGAGGTCGGAGGAGCTCCAGGGGGCCCACGAGGTAGGGGCGCGCCCTAGGGGGAGGGCGCGCCCCCCACCCTCGTGGATAGGGTGTGGGCCCCCTGGTCTTCATCTTTTGCAAGGATTTTTTATTATTTCCAAATAGACGTTCCGTGGAGTTTCAGGTCATTCCGAGAACTTTTGTTTCTGCACATAAATAACACCATGGAAAGTCTGCTGAAAACAGCGTCAGTCCGGGTTAGTTCCATTCAAATCATGCAAGTTAGAGTCCAAAACAAGGGCAAAAGTGTTTGGAAAAGTAGATACGACGGAGACGTATCAACTCCCCCAAGCTTAAATCTTTGCTTGTCCTCAAGCAATTCAGTTGATAAACTGAAAGTGATAAAGAAAAACTTTTACAAACTCTGTTTGCTCTTGTTGTTGTAAATATGTAAAGCCAGCATTCAAGTTTTCAGCAAAGATTATGACTAACCACATTCACAATAACTCTTAGGTCTCATGTTTACTCATATCAATGGCATAATCAACTAGCGAGCCATAATAATAAATCTCGGATGACAACACTTTCTCAAAACAATCATGATATGATATAACAAGATGGTATCTCGCTAGCCCTTTCTGAGACCGCAAAACATAAATGCAGAGCACCTTTAAAGATCAAGGACTGACTAGACATTGTAATTCATGGTAAAAGAGATCCAGTCATAGTCATACCCAATATAAATTAATAGTAATGAATGCAAATGACAGCTGCGCTCTCCAGCTAGTGCTTTTTAATAAGAGGGTGATGACTCAACATAAAAGTAAATAGATAGGCCCTTCGCAGAGGGAAGCAGGGATTTGTAGAGGTGCCAGAGCTCGGTTTTGAAATAGAGATAAATAATATTTTGAGCGGCATACTTTCATTGTCAACATAACAACCAAGAGATGGCGATATCTTCCATGCTACACACATTATAGGCGGTTCCCAAACAGAATGGTAAAGTTTATACTCCCCCTCCACCAACAAGCATCAATCCATGACTTGCTCGAAACAACGAGTGTCTCCAACTAGCAACAGTCCCAGGGGGAGTTTTGTTTGCAATTATTTTGATTTAGTTTGCATAAAGCATGGGACTGGGCATCCCGGTGACCAGCCATTTTCTCGTGAGTGAGGAGCGGAGTCCACTCCTCTTGAGAATAACCCGCCTAACATGGAAGATAAGGGCAGCCCTAGTTGATACATGAGCTATTCGAGCATACAAAACAGAATGTTTATTTGAAGGTTTAGAGTTTGGCACATACAAATTTACTTGGAACGGCAGGTAGATACCGCATATAGGAAGGTATGGTGGACTCATATGGAATAACTTTGGGGTTTAAGGGATTGGATGCACAAGCAGTATTCCCGCTTAGTACAAGTGAAGGCTAGCAAAAGACTGGGAAGCGACCAACTAGAGAGCGACAACAGTCATGAACATGCATTAAAATTAATAAACATTGGATGCAAGCATGAGTAGGATATAATCCACCATGAACATAAATATCGTGAAGGCTATGTTGATTTGTTTCAACTACATGTGTGAACATGTGCCAAGTCAAGTCACTTAAATCATTCAAAGGAGGATACCACCCCACTATACCACATCACAACCATTTTAATAGCATGTTGGCACGCAAGGTAAACCATTATAACTCATAGCTAATCAAGCATGGCACAAGCAACTATGATCTCTAATTGTCATTGCAAACATGTTTATTCATAATAAGCTGAATCAGGAACGATGAACTCATCATATTTACAAAAACAAGAGAGGTCGAGTTCATACCAGCTTTTCTCATCTCAGTCAGTCCATCATATATCGTCATAATTGCCTTTCACTTGCACGACCGAACGATGTGAATAATAATAGGAGTGCACATGCATTGGACTAAGCTGGAATCTGCGAGCATTCAATAAACAGGAGAAGACAAGGCAATATGGGCTCTTGGTTAAATCAACAATAATGCATATAAGAGCCACTTCAACAATTTAATCATGGTCTTCTCCTATCGACCCCAAAGAAAAGAAAAGAAATAAAACTATTTACATGGGAAAGCTCCCAACAAGCAAAAGAAGAACGGAAAATATTTTTTGGGTTTTCTTTTTAATTATTACTACTACAGCAAGAAAAGTAAACTAGCTAAAAGCTACACTAATTTTGTTTGGTTTTTCTTAAGGTTTATTAAACACACAAGAAGAAAGCAAGAATAAGAAAATAAACTAGCATGGATATTACAGTGAAAGAGTATGAGCACCGACATCTAGCAATGAGTGTGTGAACATAAATGTAATGTCGATGGGAAATACGTACTCCCCCAAGCTTAGGCTTTTGGCCTAAGTTGGTTCATTGCCACAGATGGCCTGGCGGATACCCGTAGGTGTAGCTGGGGTCGTACTGAGATGCAGCGGTTATCGCCTCCTGAGCTGCAGCGTGGCGGCGAGCTGCTTCCGCCCTCCTCTCGTACTCATCTGCCTCCTCTCTGGTAATAAAATGTCTTCCTTTTGCCTGATAATCAAAGAAGGCATGAGCAGGGAGAGTAATACGGACAGCATGACGTGTGTCAAAGATTAAGTGATATCGGAGAGGTGATTCATTCCTCTCGACAAACTGGTGGTAGACCATAGAGTTATAGTCTAAATAAGTAGGAGGCAACTCAATGTCATCCTCACGAACGTCCACACCAAGAAAATCAGCTAAGCGGGTTGCATAAATTCCACCAAAGAAATCTCCATTAAATCTATTATTATGCAACCTATGTGCAACAATGGCTTCCAAATTATAAGATTTGTCTCCTAACACAGCACTCCTAAGAATACTAAGGTCAGGGACACACATATGACATGCTTCATCTTTACCATTTATGCACCTACCTATGAAGAGAGAAAAATAATGTATAGCAGGAAAGTGAATGCTCCCTATGGTAGCTTGTGCTATATCTCTAGATTCCCCCACGGTTATACCAGCAAGAAAGTTTCTAAATTCAGATTTACGGGGTTCACTAACACTACCCCATTGTGGAAGTTTGCAAGCAGAAGTAAAATCCTCTAAGTCCATGGTATAAGATTTTTCATAAAGATCAAACAGGACAGTTGGAGAATTACGTGAAGATGAAAATTCAAACCTCCTCACAAATGAACTAGTGAGATGATGGTATTGGCTGCACTTCTCTGCCTCAAAGCTCACAAGATCAGCGTTACGCAAATATGCGTTAAATTCTTCCTTGATTCCCGCTCGATCCATAAAATTTTCTGAAGGCCATTCACAGGGCCGCACTGGAGCGTCCCTTGGTGGCTCCTCGTCAGCATCACGCATTGCAAGCCTGGGTCCTTGCTTCCTTGAAGAACCACCTTGGAACATTTTCCTAAGCATATTTCTTCCTCTGAAAAATTTCTGAAATTTTTAGTAACTTCAAACAAAAGTGAACCAAGCTCAACAAAATTGATAGCAACTACTCCTACAAGTGCCTAGAGACTATATCATGCATTAGAACTACTTGGAACCATATAAATTTGACATGCTAGCTCAAGAACATGGTCACCTAGGCAGCACAAATTTACAATGAATAAAGCACTAGAGCAAAAACTAATTGGACCAATGGAGGAGTCACATACCAAGGAACAATCTCCCCAAGAAGTTTTGTGAGAGGTGCTTTGAGCAAGGATCTCGAAAATCGCAGCAAAATGAGCTAGAACTCGTGCTTGAGCTGGATATTGGTGTTTGTGGGAGGAAGAAGGAGTGTATGGGTGCAGGAATAAGTGGAGGAGGGCCACCGTGGGCCCAAGAGGCAGGGGGCGCGCCCTGGGGGGTAGGGCGCGCCCTCCACCCTCGTGGCCAGGTGCTTGCCCCTCCTGCTGTGTTCTCAGTGCCAGATATTCTCAAATATTCCAGAAAAAATCATATTCCATTTTCAGGGCATTTGGAGAACTTTTATTTTCGGGGTATTTTTATATTGCACAGATAAATCAGAAAACAGACAGAAAAATACTATTTTTACTTTATTTCAACTAAATAACAGAAAGTAGAAGGAGGGTACAGAAGGTTGTGCCTTCTAGTTTCATCCATCTCATGCTCATCAAAAGGAATCCACTAACAAGGTTGATCAGTCTTGTTAACAAACTCATTCCGAATAACATGGAACCGGAGAAATTTCGAATAACACTATGTTACCTCAATGGGGATATGCACATCCCCAATAATAAGAATATCATATTTCTTCTTGACAGTAGGAAGAGGAAATTCAAAACCTCCAAATATAATCGATGGAATTTTTCCAATAGAGTTGATACTATGAACTTGAGGTTGTTTCCTCGGAAAGTGTACCGTATGCTCATTACCATTAACATGAAAAGTGACATTGCCTTTGTTGCAATCAATAACAGCCCCTGCAGTATTCAAAAAGGTCTTCCAAGAATAATAGACATACTATCGTCCTCGGGAATATCAAGAATAACAAAGTCCGTTAAAATAGTAACGTTTGCAACCACAACAGGCACATCCTCACAAATACCGACAGGTATAGCAGTTGATTTATCAGCCATTTGCAAAGATATTTCAGTAGGTGTCAACTTATTCAAATCAAGTCTACGATATAAAGAGAGAGGCATAACACTAACACCGGCTCCAAGATCACATAAAGCAGTTTTAACATAGTTTCTTTTAATGGAGCATGGTATAGTGGGTACTCCTGGATCTCCAAGTTTCTTTGGTATTCCACCCTTAAAAGTATAATTAGCAAGCATGGTGGAAATCTCAGCTTCCGGTATCTTTCTCTTATTTGTAACAATATCCTTCATATACTTAGCATAAGGATTCATTTTGAGCATATCAGTTAATCGCATACGCAAAAAGATAGGTCTAATCATTTCAGCAAAGCGCTCAAAATCCTCATCATCCTTTTTCTTAGATGGTTTGGGAGGGAAAGGCATGGGTTTCTGAACCCAAGGTTCCCTTTCTTTACCATGTTTCCTAGCAACAAAGTCTCTCTTATCATAACGTTGATTCTTTGATTGTGGATTATCAAGATCAACAATAGGTTGAATTTCTACATCATTATCATTACTAGGTTGAGCATCTTCATGAACATCATCATTAACATTTTCACTAGGTTCATGTTCATTACCAGATTGTGTTTCAGCATTAGAAATAGAGATATCATTTGGATTCTCAGGTGGTTCAGCAATAGGTTCACTAGAAGCATGCAAAGTCCTATCATTTTTCTTTTTCTTCCGTTTAGAAGGACTAGGTGCATCAATATTATTTCTTTGAGAATCTTGCTCAATTCTCTTAGGGTGGCCTTCAGGATACAAAGGTTCCTGAGTCATTCTACCAGTTCTAGTAGCCACTCTAACAACATAATCATTTTTCTTACTATTCATTTCATTGAGCAAATCATTTTGAGCTTTAAGTACTTGTTCTACTTGCGTGGTAACCATAGAAGCATGTTTACTAATGAGTTTAAGTTCACCTCTAACATTAGCCATATAATCACCTAAGTGTTCAATCATATAAGCATTTTGTTTTAATTGTCTACCAAAATAAGCATTGAAATCTTCTTGCTTAACCATAAATTTATCAAACTCATCCAAGCATTGGCTAGCAATTTTAGTAGGAGGGATTTCAGCTCTATCATATCTGTAGAGAGAATTTACCTTTAGTACCTGTGTCGGGTTATCAAGACCAATAGGTAATGGATTAAGATCATATGTTTCTTCAACAGGCGGTAAATTAAGACCATGTATTTCTTCAATAGGAGGTAAATTCTTAACATCTTCAGCTTTAATACCTTTTTCTTTCATAGATTTCTTTGCCTCTTGCATATCTTCAGGATTGAGAAATAGAACACCTCTCTTCTTCGGAGTTGGTTTAGGAATAGGCTCAGGAATTGGCTCAGAAAGTGTCCAATTATTTTCATTTGTCAACATATTATTCAATAGAATTTCAGCTTCATCCGGTGTTCTTTCCCTGAAAACAGAACCAGCACAACTATCCAGGTAATCTCTGGAAGCATCGGTTAGTCCATTATAAAAGATATCAAGTATTTCATTTTTCTTAAGAGGACGATCAGGCAAAGCATTAAGTAACTTGAGAAGCCTCCCCCAAGCTTGTGGGAGACTCTCTTCTACAATTTGCACAAAGTTGTATATTTCCCTCAAAGCAGCTTGTTTCTTATGAGCAGGGAAATATTTAGCAGAGAAGTAATAAATCATATCCTGGGGACTACGCACACAACCAGGATCAAGGGAATTAAACCATATCTTAGCATCACCCTTTAATGAGAACGGAAATATTTTAAGGATATAAAAGTAGCGAGATCTCTCATCATTACTGAACAAGGTGGCTATATCATTTAATTTAGTAAGATGTGCCACAACAGTTTTAGATTCATAGCCATAAAAAGGATTAGATTCAACCAAAGTAATTATATCAGGATCAACAGAGAATTCATAATCCTTATTGGTAACACAGATAGGTGAAGTAGCAAAAGCAGGGTCAGGTCTCATTCTATCATTAACAGATTGCTGATTCCATTTAGCTAATAATCTCTTGAGTTCATATCTATCTTTGCAAGCTAAAATGGCTAAAGAAGCTTCTTTATCAAAAACATAACCCTCAGGAATAACAGGCAAGTCTTCATCATCACTTTCATCAATATAATCAGTTTAAATAATTTCTTTCTCTCTAGCCCTAGCAATTTGTTCATCAAGAAATTCACTAAGGGGCACAGTAGTATCAAGCATAGAAGTAGTTTCATCATAAGTATCATGCCTAGCAGAAGTGGCATCATCAATAACATGCGACATATCAGAACGAATAGCAGAAGCAGGTTTAGGTGTCGCAAGCTTACTCAAAACAGAAGGTGAATCAAGTGCAGAGCTAGATGGCAGTTCCTTACCTCCCCTCGTAGTTGAGGGATAAATTGTTGTCTTAGCGTCTTTCAAGTTCTTCATAGTGACCAGCAGATATAAATCCCAAGTGACTCAAAGAATAGAGCTATGCTCCCCGGCAACGGCGCCAGAAAATAGTCTTGATAACCCACAAGTATAGGGGATCGCAACAGTTTTCGAGGGTAGAGTATTCAACCCAAATTTATTGATTCGACACAAGGGGAGCCAAAGAATATTCTCAAGTATTAGCAGTTGAGTTGTCAATTCAACCACACCTGGATAACTTAGTATCTGCAGCAAAGTATTTAGTAGCAAAGTAATATGATAGTAGTGGTAACGGTAACAAAAGTAACGGTAGCAAAAGTAATATTTTTGGTGTTTTGTAGTGATTGTAACAGTAGCAACGGAAAAGTAAATAAGCGAAGAACAATATGTGAAAAGCTCGTAGGCATTGGATCGGTGATGGAGAATTATGCCGGATGCGGTTCATCATGTAACAATCATAACATAGGGTGACACAGAACTAGCTCCAATTCATCAATGTAATGTAGGCATGTATTCCGAATATAGTCATACGTGCTTATGGAAAAGAACTTGCATGACATCTTTTGTCCTACCCTCCCGTGGCAGCGGGGTCCTAATGGAAACTAAGGGATATTAAGGCCTCCTTTTAATAGAGTACCGGAACAAAGCATTAGCACATAGTGAATACATGAACTCCTCAAACTATGGTCATCACCGGGAGTGGTCCCGATTATTGTCACTTCGGGGTTGCCGGATCATAACACATAGTAGGTGACTATAGACTTGCAAGATAGGATCAAGAACTCACATATATTCATGAAAACATAATAGGTTCAGATCTGAAATCATGGCACTCGGGCCCTAGTGACAAGCATTAAGCATAGCAAAGTCATAGCAACATCAATCTCAGAACATAGTGGATACTAGGGATCAAACCCTAACAAAACTAACTCGATTACATGATAGATCTCATCCAACCCATCACCGTCCAGCAAGCCTACGATGGAATTACTCACGCACGGCGGTGAGCATCATGAAATTGGTGATGGAGGATGGTTGATGATGACGATGGCGACGAATCCCCCTCTCCGGAGCCCCGAACGGACTCCAGATCAGCCCTCCCGAGAGGTTTTAGGGCTTGGCGGCGGCTCCGTATCGTAAAACGCGATGAATTCTTCTCTCTAGTTTTTTCTCCCCGAAAGCAAATATATAGAGTTGGAGTTGATGTCGGAGGAGCTCCAGGGGGCCCACGAGGTAGGGGCGCGCGTCCCCCACCCTTGTGGACAGGGTGTGGGCCCCTGGTCTTCATCTTTTGCAAGGATTTTTTTATTATTTTCAAATAGACGTTCCGTGGAGTTTCAGGTCATTCCGAGAACTTTTGTTTCTGCACATAAATAACACCATGGAAAGTCTGCTGAAAACAGAGTCAGTCCGGGTTAGTTCCATTCAAATCATGCAAGTTAGAGTCCAAAACAAGGGCAAAAATGTTTGGAAAAGTAGATACGACGGAGACGTATCAAGAAGCAACCATCCCTAAGTAGCTGAAACACCTTAGGAGACTCAAATCACTACTCAAGCAACCACATATGCAATGGGGAACAAAAAGGGTTAGGTTGCGGAAGGCTATGGTGGTAATGCAGATGATATTATGGTGGCCCTAGGCAAAGATGCCAAAATTCAGAAAATTTGATGGAGTCAAATGATGTTGGTGGTATTTTTGTGGTATGGGGGATGTCAAGAGCTTCAAAACGAGCTAAAGAACGTCGAAAACGGACTCCGAATGAATTAGTTATGGCCGAAACAAAAATTCAGCCGTGTCAGTGTCTGGGTTACACGGACATCCGGGAGGAGGTCCGGCTGATCCGGGTCTACTTCCGGATGATCCGAGTTCGCCAGCTCCGGTTCGGGTATTCGGGTTCATGGGTTATCCGGACGTCCGGGAAAGGGTCCAGCTGATCCGGGAGGTGTTCGGATGATCCGGGAGAAGGTCAGGATGATCCGGGCAAGTCAAACTGCTCGGGGTTTCCTCTCGGGGACGAATTTTTGGGCGGAAATTGGATGATTTTTTGGGCAAAATTGAGGAGATTTTGTGGGTGGAAGGTGGGGAAACTTGGGGAGATGTTAGATCCACTTGAAACCAAGCAAATCCACGGATCAAAATCAACAAAACATCATCAAACCAACAAATCACAAAAAAAATTGGGGATATTCTTGATGGGGATTTTCGAAATTAGGACGATATCAAGCAAAACAAGGCTAGAAAAAGTGGGGTAGGGGCTCCAAATTCATGATCAACCTTGTTCTGATCCAAGATGATGTAGGGTAGAACCCTAGTGGCCCGATCTTTCACGATTGGAACGGATCCCACGAAGAACACGAAGAACACGAGGAGGAATCACGAGGGGAAACACGAGAGAATCACTCAAACCAACAAGAACAATCACACATGTGCTAGATCCTCGAAACACAAAGAGATACACGATCCATGATCAACAAGGGACGATACATAGGGTAACCGGTTCTTCTCTGTGAGGAGGTCTTGATGGGGGTCTTCTCCGTGAGGAGGTCTTGAATCCAACGTGGATCTTCTCCGTAGAGGGGCCGCGGTCTCTCTTGTGAAGTAGATCCGTCTGGATGAGCAAAGCTCTATCTCTAATATGAGCTAAACCTATGCTAACCCTCAAATGGAGGAGGGGGAGGAGTATATATAGTCTAAGCCACGAAGGGGTAAGTGAGGGGCGAAGGGGTTCACGGGCCTCGGCCCAAGTCACGCGCGCAGGCATGGTCCGGATGATCCGGATGGTGGCTCGGATGATCCGGGCGTCGGGGGTCCGGATGATACGGGTGGCCGTCCGGATGATCCGGCTTCGTCGAGTAGGCTTCGGGTGTCTTCGGGCATGTTAGCCGGATCATCCGGGCGTTCGTCCGGACCGTCTGGGCTCGGTCCAGATCGTCCGGCTGGGGGTCCGGATGATCCGGGCAAGTCCTGTCTTGTCCGTTCTTCTTCTTCCTTCACCTCTTCCATGCTTGGCCTTGGTCCTTTGATTCTCCATGGTCATCTCGGATGTACCTGGATATATGCAAGGTCCATGCATGAGGTAGTAGCCATGTCTCATATGTGGAAAGTGACGGTTCGAAGAGGAGTGAGTTCACCTTGTGTCCAATGGCGTATGGTCGAGGTCTCATCGTATGTCCTCTTGGGGCTTGGGGAGTAGTCGAAGTGTACATGGGAATGATCGTAGGATGCACCGCATCAGTACGTGTGAGTTAGCACAAGATAAGCATCGCTCAAAGAAATTTGATGCATGGTATAACAACATGTCATCCATCATGAAAGAATAGTTATTGTATATAGCACGATGGGGACACAAATTGAGAATGCAAGTATATGGCAAATCAATAGCATGTTTATGCATGGGGAGCATATTGTGCACATAATTATGAGGTTCGTGCAATAGATGGGACGGGTCAATATCTCCTAACATGTATGAGGAAACTATGGGGGTCTCCTCATGAGCAATAATGGAAACATCATATGGAGAAAATGGACAACATCGAAAACAATGCATATCCGAAGCTAGGTGGTCATGGCATGGCATATGAGATAAATGATGCAAAGGGAGCATATCAATGTCATCACAAGAAAAACAAATGCCACAGGCATTCTTTACTTGCTGGAACGGTCCTCACTTGGCCGGATTTCCAAGCTGCTTTCCATGCCTGCTTTATTCCTCATAGAATCATGGACAGGAAGAAGCGCGAGTTCCGCAACCTCACACAGGGCAACAAGACTGTGGATGCTTATCAGCGGGAGTTCCTTGACTTGTCCAGCTATGCTGAACAAGAGATTGCCACTGATGCACGCAGACAGGAAAAGTTCCGTGACGGACTTCAAGCTGATATCAAACTAGCGCTCCTCGTGCATGACTTTGCTGATTTTGCCACCTCGGTGAACAAGGCCATTCAGGTCAAAACTGGTCTGCGTGAACACCTGGATCCCTCAGGCGCAACCGTGACGTGGGTTCATCTTCGGGCCCGTCATCGCAGAAGCTTAGGATATGGATCCCTCACAGCATGTACCCACCAGCTGCCCCGGCACCAAGACAGTCCTATGCTGCACCTCGCCTGCCTCCTCCACCACCCGGGCAACCGAGACTTCAAGCTGCACCACCCGAAGCTCCTGCTCCGCATCCCAATGATGGGCTATGCTTCAAGTGTGGTCAACCAGGTCACCGTGCTAGGGAATGCCCTCAGAATCAGTACCAGCGTGCACTTCCTTCCACTGGCCATGAATATGGCCGTGGTTGTCGGCGTCCTGGGAACGGAGGTACCCAGACTTGCCTGCCCGCGGCCCGTGGCATGGCTCCATCGACGGCCCGGTACGGCCCAGCTTCAGCAGCAACTACTCAAGACCCTCGCGAGGGGCCGAGTCTCGCGAGGAGGATGACACCAAGACCTCCCTGGGGGCGGCCTCGTCAGGCTAGCTCCCGAGGAGCGGAGATATCTATGCAAGGGGCACCTCGTGAGGTTCACATGAAGTGAGCCGTGACGACCAAGGCCAGGCGGGCGCTAGTGGGCGCAGTGTAGTAGTTTCCTCTTTGGTGCTACGGAGGCAAGCGCGGGCGCGTAGTCCCGAGGAATCAGGCAAAGGTTTCCATATCGGTGCAACAAGACCAAGACCACCAGGACGGTAGGACGGAGGTCATCGCAGAGCCCACAACAGCGTCACCACCAGAGCCTTTGGCAGGTGAAGAGTACTTTTGTCAGGATAGGTTGCACTAGTTGTCTCCCTTCAAATTTGGTTATTGTGGGATCCATTCCCGCCTACATTTGGGAAGAGGACCAAGGCCTCTATAAATAGAACTTAGCCACCACCATAGTAGGGCATCTTGGATCGAAGCCATTCCACTAAGGCCATCTCACCAGCTCATCGAGCTCAAGAACACCTCACCTCCTGAGGCTGTTCATCCATTGTACTAGTTCATCCTCAGCCCCTCGAGACAATCCACCACAAAGCTGGAGTAGGGTATTACACCGCAAGGTGGCCCGAACCAGGATAAATCTCCGTGTCTCTTGTTCCTAGGGTTCGTCGAGCTAGGCCGTGGAATCGTTGGGCAGGCAGGCTGGGGAGAGAGAGTTCTTCATGTGCACCCCAGAGTTTGAACCTCCGACGGGTCTGCGGAACCCACAATCCAACATTTGGCGCGCCAGGTAGGTGATGAGGACATCAATACCATTGTTACACCCACAACCCCTGCTGTTATACATACTGGACCAATTACTAGAGCTCGCGCACGCCAATTAAATTATCAGGTACTTTCGTTTCTTGGTAATGATTCTAATGTTCATGATAATATGATGCTGCCTAAATTGGATACATTTGTCTTGCTTGCAAATGAAGGACCTAGCTTGGACAAGATGGATGAACATTGGAGAAAGATCAAGCATGGAGACGATGGCATGCGCAAGGGGAACAAGAATGGAGTTACAAGTGATGATTTCACGACTTGGAAGCCACCATAATGAGTGCGTGAAGCCTTGGACGAAATATACAAGATGCCACTTCATAAATTTCGCCCAGAGGCTATTATAGGTGTTGCGTCACCTTACTTTTGGGCCATGCCCATGTAATTTCGAAATACTTAAGTATAGGCTGTTTTTAGAGTCCGTATGTGTGGGGAAATAAGAGATAGGGTTGGTTTCGGACCCCTTCCCCAAGGGCCACGAAATTTCCCCCCTCTTCCTCCATATGTACAGCCCTTAGGGCATCGTTTAGACTTTGGGTTTTGTTTAAATCAAAAGTTCGCCATAGCTGCAACTTCGTGTACTTCGTTTGTGTTCAACAACCAGACCAAGGCGTCATAGAATCCCACCTTCAGTAATAAAACTTTTCTCTTATATTCGCAATATCTAGATTGCAATCTCAGTTTCTTGCTTGTTCTTTGTTTGCTCGCAGGAAATAGACCCTCGTGGTCAGGTTGATCGTGCGCCGGCATGGTCAATAACCCTCGGAAGTTGGTTTAGCAATTGCTATGGCACGACGTATTCGCACGTTCGTAGTCGGATCATCAAAGTCGACTCCCACATAAAATGAAAGTTATCTCATCGAAACATCAAGACACCTTCGCCTCTATCAAGTGGTATGAGATTTCCAGGTTGCTCAGTGAGATTTTACAGTTTTTCGTAGTAGATCGAGTCTGTTCTTTATACCTACAGTCCGCGAAAAAGCCACACAAAAAAATTACGGTTAGTTCATCATATCCAAACCAATCTGAGCCTTTGCATAATATTTTTAGGATTTTTGCTTTGTTGAATTTGCGGTTGCTCGTCGTGTCAAGTTGCTGGTCTTAGCGTCTAGTCCTTTAGAGTTTCGGGTTCTGTTCACAAGTTATCACGCTGCCGCCGCACCATCGTCATCACCGCTGCCATATACCACCATTGTCATCACCGCTGCCATGTACCACCATCGTCATCGCCGCCGCCATATACCACATATCCACCGCCATCACGCTAATCCGAGTCCAGCTCCATCACAGATTCGCCACCAGTCCGTGTTCCACCGCCCTGCATATATCCGCCAACAGTCCGAGTTTCCACCGGATTCATCTCCGCCACCAGTCCTAGTTTGAGTCCAGTAATTGTTGCTTTGTTTTCGATTTCTAGATCACACCATACTCCGAGTCGTGACCAAGTCGGACTCCCGAAATTCTGTGCTACCCGCAGTAGAAAAATAGTTCCAGTTTAAAAAAAACTAAGTCTGGAAAATTCTGGTTAGGCAGTTTTTAGGCCATTTGTAGACTTTTTCGGAAAAAAAATTGTTGCGGAGCAAAAAAAAGTGCAAAAAAATATTCGGAGTGTGCTCCTCCCTTGTTTACGTCCAGCGCTGTGATTTTGTTAGTGTTCTAGGCTCGCGTCTCTTGCACGGCCTAGCCTAGGACCAGCACAATACCGTCGTTGAGCGTTTATTCAACTTTGCATCTCTGAGTTGATTATTGCTGACCCTTTTTGTTACCATATTATAAGCCATCCCAGCTCCACATACATCTACGTCATGCGTTTGACTCTCCCTGGTAATCACTCTATCCAAGCATTGAGAGTTTGGACTACAACGGTTGCCGATCACCACCTGCTGCTTGGTAAGAACTGGTAAGAATTTGAGATTTGCTTGACGGATTTGTGACGCCCCACCACCACCATTTTCTAGT
The DNA here is from genome assembly GCF_018294505.1 of Triticum aestivum. Lineage (NCBI taxonomy): Eukaryota > Viridiplantae > Streptophyta > Magnoliopsida > Poales > Poaceae > Triticum > Triticum aestivum. The sequence continues at coordinate 237,740,996 of NC_057802.1, read as the reverse complement.
AGTCCGTAGGATCATATTCTTGTGTGTTTCTATTGCTCCTAACCATGGTAGGATCACAAGTCGATGAGACTGACTGGGACAACATAACGAATAAGGAGTTGCATGATAAATTTCAGCAAATGATGACTGAACAAGTGCAAGATGTGCTGAACAATTTTGAAGAGGCCATGGATAAGATAACTGACTTTGAGAAGACGTTCGAAACAAAGCTCGATAACAAATTTAATGAAGTGCTTGCGCGTCTTCCACAACCACCACCGGCTGCACCTGCCGCACCTCTACCACAACAACAACAAAGACTACCCCCACGTCGTGAAACAGCCCTCCGCCAAGCGAGACGTGTCCCTCTTGAGCCTGGCCAAACTGTTGGTGCTGCTGTTGATACTTCTGTGGCTCCTGCTGCTGATCAGGAGGAGGATGATTATGCGGGAGATTACGAGGATGAAGTTGACCAAAATTAGAACTACGTGCAACCACCAGCACCCGGTCGTCCACATGCAAATAATCGCAATTGTAGGGCTGCATTACCAGCTCAGGTATGAGACCATACCCATCTTCCTAAACTGAAATTGAATATTCCACCATTTGAGGGTTGATATGTTCCTGATATATATCTCACTTGGGAGTAAGAAACTGAACAATGTTTTACATGTTTAGAATATCCCGAGGAGAGACGTGTTGTTGCTGCACTTTGTGCTTTCACTAGTTTTGCTTGTGTGTGGTGGTCTGAACATCGTAGATTATATCCGAATAATATTCCAACTACTTGGGCTGCTTTGAAAACTGCTATGCGTACACATTGGGTTCCACCATATTATCAACGTGAATCACTTAAAAAATTGCAGCGTTTAAGACAAGGAAAAAATTCTGTAGAGGAATATTATCAGGAATTACAAACTGGCATGATTAGATGTGGTATTGTTGAGGAAAATGAAGCTATGCTTGCACGTTTTATGGATGCATTAAATAGAGAGATTCAGACCATTCTAGAGTATAAGGAGTATAATAATATCACTCCTTTATTCCATCTTGCCTGTAAAGCTGAACGTGAAGTGCAGGATCGACAAGCATTGGCGCGAACTAACTTTTCTGCAGGTTGACCTTCATCATGGACACCACATGCATCCTCTACTTCCACTGCACCATCACCTCCATCAGGTGCCACCTCCAACCGTGATACAAGAAAGCAGGCACAACCACCACTATCTGCCAAGAGCACACCTGTCGGGCCTGCACAGAGCTCTTCTTCTTCCATGGCATCAACAGGGCACACAAGTGACATTATTTGTCGTCGTTGTAAGGGAAGAGGTCATTATGCGAGAGAATGCCAATCTCAGCGTGTGATGATTGCTACTGAGGATGGTGGGTATGAGTCCGCTAGTGACTATGATGAGGAGACTTTGGCTCTTATTACAAGTGAAGAACACGGTGGAGATGATTCTGATCATGAGACGCAATACATGGCTCCTGAAGATGCCAACAGGTATGAATGTTTAGTTGCTCAATGTGTTTTGAGTGTGCAGGTCACACAAGCTGAGCAAAATCAGAGGCATAATTTGTTCCATACAAAAGGAGTTGTGCAGGAATGTTCTGTTGGCGTCATCATAGATGGAGGGAGCTGCAACAACTTGGCTAGCATGGAGATGGTGGAGAAGCTATCTCTCACCACAAGACCACATCCACATCCTTACTACATCCAATGGTTCAACAACAGCGGCAAGGTTAAGGTAACACGTACTGTTCGTGTGCATTTTAGTATCTCTACATATGGTGATTATGTTGATTGTGATGTGGTACCTATGCAAGCATGTACCTTAATATCACTCGTTTATTCCATCTTGCTTGCAAAGCTGAACATGAAGTGCAGGATCGACAGGCATTGGCGCGAACTAACTTTTCTGCAGGTCGACCTTCATCATGGACACCGCGTGCATCCTCTACTTCCACATGTTCTGCTACACCAACACCTCCGTTAGCTACCACCTCCAACCGTGATACAAGAAAGCAGGCACAACCACCACTATCTGCCAAGAGCGCATCTTCTGGGCCTACACAGAGCTCTTCTTCATCCATGGCATCAACAGGGCAAACGCATGATATTATTTGTCGTCGTTGCAAGGGTGGAGGTCATTATTGGAGAGAACGCCCATCTAAACGTGTGATGGTTGTTACTGAGGATGGTGGGTATGAGTCCTCTAGTGACTATGATGAGGAGACTTTGGCTCTTATTACAAGAGAAGAACACTGTGGAGATGATTCTGCTCATGAGACTCAATACATGGATGCTGAAGATGCTGACAGCTATGAATGTTTAGTTGCTCAACGTGTTTTGAGTGTGCAGGTTACATAAGCTGAGCAAGATCAAAGGCATAATTTGTTCCATACAAAGGGAGTTGTGAAGGAACGTTCAATTCGCATCATCATAGATGGAGGGAGCTGTAACAACTTGGCTAGTATGGAGATGGTGGAGAACCTATCTCTCATCACAAGACCACATCCACATCCTTACTACATCCAATGGTTCAACAACAGCGGCAAGGTTAAGGTAACACGTACTGTTCGTGTGCATTGTAGTATCTCCACATATGCTGATTATGTTGGTTGTGATGTGGTACCCATGCAAGCGTGTTCCTTATTACTTGGTAGACCATGGTAATTTGATCAAAATTATGTACACCATGGTAGAAACAATCATTATACTCTTGTTCATAAGGATAAAAATATGACTTTGCTTCCTATGACTCCAGATTCCATTTTGAAAGATGATATTAATAGAGCTAATAAAGCAAAACAGGTGAAAAATAGGAGTGAAAATCAGATTGTGGCAACAGAATTTGAGCAACAAATGAAGCCTAATAATAAACCATCTAGTGTTGCTTCTGAAATTAAATTGAAAAGTGCATGTTTACTTGCCACCAAATCTGATATTGATGAGCTAGATTTTAGCACATCTGTTTGCTATGCTTTTGTGTGCAAAGAGGCATTATTTTCATTCGAGGACGTGCCTTCCTCTTTGCCCCCTGCTGTCACTAACATTTCGCAGGAGTTCGCTGACGTCTTCCCACAAGACGTGCCACCGGGATTACCACCTATTCGAGGGATTGAGCATCAAATTGACTTAATTCCCTGTGCATCGCTACCCAACCGTGCACCATACCGTACCAATCCAGAGGAGACGAAGGAGATGATGCGTCAAGTACAAGAGCTGCTCGACAAAGGTTATATACGCGAATCTCTTAGTCCTTGTGTTGTTCCTATTATACTAGTGCCTAAAAAGGATGGTACGTCGCGTATGTGTGTTGATTATAGAGGCATTAATAATATTACTATTCGTTACCGTCATCCTATTCCTAGGCTAGATGATATGGTTCATGAATTGAGTGGCTATACAATATTCTCCAAAGTTGATTTGCGTAGTGGATACCATCAAATTCGTATGAAATTGGGAGATGAATGGAAAACAACATTTAAAACTAAGTTTGGTTTATATGAGTGGTTAGTCATGCCTTTTGGGTTAACTAATGCACCTAGTACTTTCATGAGACTAATGAAAAAAGTTTTACGTGCTTTCATTGGACGATTTGTGGTAGTCTATTTTGATGATATACTGATTTATAGCAAATCTTTGGAAGAACATTTGGAACATTTACGTGTTGTTTTTATTGTTCTACGTGATGCACGTTTGTTTGGTAACCTTGGGAAGTGCACCCTTTGCACCGACCGAGTATCTTTTCTTGGCTATGTTGTTACTCCACAGGGAATTGAAGAGTATAAAGCCAAGATCGAAGCTATTGAGAGTTGGCCCTAGCCCAAAACGGTCACACAAGTGAGGAGTTTTCGTGGACTCGCTGGTTTCTATAGGCGTTTTGTGAGAGATTTTAGCACCATTGCTGCACCTCTCAATGAGCTTACAAAGAAGGATGTGCCTTTTGTTTGGGGTACCACACAGGAAGAAGCCTTCACGGTATTGAAAGATAAGTTGACACATGCTCCTTTACTCCAACTTCCTGATTTTAATAAGACTTTTGAGCTTGAATGTGATGCTAGTGGAATTGGATTAGGAGGTGTGTTATTACAAGATGGCAAACCTGTTGCATACTTTTCTGAAAAATTGAGTGGGCCTAGTCTGAACTATTCTACTGATGATAAAGAATTATATGCTCTTGTTCGGACCTTAGAAACATGGTAACATTATTTATGGCCCAAAGAATTTGTTATACATTCTGATCATGAATCTTTGAAACATATTAAAAGTCAAGCAAAACGGAACCGTAGACATGCTAAATGGGTTGAATTCATTGAGAATTTTCCTTATGTCATTAAACACAAGAAGGGTAAAGAAAATGTTATTGCTGATGCATTGTCTCGTCGTTATACTATGCTTTCACAACTTGACTTTAAAATATTTGGTTTGGAGACCATCAAAGATCAATATGTGCATGATGCTGAATTTAAAGATGTATTGCAGAATTGTAAGGAAGGGAGAACATGGAACAAGTTCATCGTTAACGATGGACTTGTATTTCGTGCTAACAAGCTATGCATTCCAGCTAGCTCTGTTCGCCTTTTGTTGTTGCAGGAGGCGCATGGAGGAGGATTACTGGGACACTTTGGCGTGAAGAAGATGGAGGATATACTTGCTACACATTTTGATGCGGAGCATCCTACGATCATCCCCATGTACACTCGAGCCTACGCCATTGGACCTAAGGTGAACTCGCTCCTTTCTGAATCTTCCTTTCCGCACGTAAGACATGGATGCTACTTCAAGCGCGGACCTTGTTCATACTCAGGTACACCCGAGGAGACCATGAAGAACCCAAGGACCAAGGCCAAGCATGCGCGGAAGCGAAGGAAGGAGAAGGAAGAAGAGCCAGCTGCTACAGGCCCCGGACATCCGGCCCCAGCCCGGACATCCGGACCAACCCGGACATCCGGCCCGATCCCCGGAAATCCGGCGCCCGTCACAGAAGGCACCCGAAGCTGAACCCCGTCAGCCCGGACATCCGGCTCTTCCCGAGCCGCCGGACATCCGCCCCCCAGCCCAGACATCCGGACCCCGCCTATCCAGAGAGCTCCGAGACCGGCCACGCCAGCCCGGACATCCGGCCCGTCGCCCGGACATCCGGCGCCTGTCTGCGCACAGTGAACGGGCCAAGGGCCCATGTATCCCCCCTCTCACTTACCCCTGTGTGGGCTAACACTATATATAGACCCCCACCTCCTCCTAGTTAGGGTTAGCATTGGTTTAGCTAATGGTTGAGATAGAGCTTTGCTCATCCATTACGGATCTCCTCCTCGAGAGAGACTGTGGCCCCTCTTCGGAGAAGATCACCTTGGATTCAAGACCCCCTCTTGGGTGGCCCCATCAAGACCTCCTCACGGAGAAGAACCGGTTACCTTTGTATCGTCCTTTGTTGGATTTGGATCTTGTATCTCACCTTTGTGTTCATCGATCTAGCGCATGTGTGATCTATTCTTGTTGGTTGAGTGTTTCTCTCGTGTTTTCCCTCGTGTTTCCCCTCATGTTCTTCGTGTTCATCCTTGGGATCCGATCCTTCCTTGAAAGATCGGCCATTTAGAGTTCCACCCTACATCATCTTGGTATCATGAACCACGTTGATCACGATTTCGGAGCCTCCCCGTTGTGTTTCCTAGTCTAGTTTTGTTGATTTTGTCCCAAATTCGAAAACCCCCACCAAAAAAATAGCCCCTTAATTTTTTTGTGATTTGTTGGTTTGATGATGTTTTGTTGAATTTGATCCGTGGATTTGCTTTGTTACTTGTAGATCTAGCTTTCCCCCAATTTTCCCCACTTTCCATCCTCGAAATCTCCGCAATTTTGCCCCCGAAATCATCAATTTCCGCCGCAAAAATCAAGTTCCTCGAGTTCATCCTCGGATTTGGAGCCCGGACATCCGGCCCGTAGCCCAGGACATCTGCCCCCCCCCTCCCCGGACATCCGGCCCGTGGCCCGGACATCTGGCTCCTGGAGCGCATTTTCGCGCGTGGTTCTGGACATTAGGTCCCGGAAATCCGGCCAAACCACCGGATGTCCGGCCCCTGTCATTTCAGCTTTTCCCGTTTCACCATTTTCTCCATACTTAATTCATCCGGAGTCCGTTTTTGACGTTCTTTAGCTCGTTTTGAAGCTATTGACATCCCCCATCACATAAAAATATTGCCACCACCATTTGACTCCATCAAATTTTTGGAACTTTGGCATCTTTGCCTAGGGCTTCCACCATAACTTCCGCAAAACCACCATAACCTTCCGCAACCTAACCCAATTTGTTCCCTATAGAATTAGTGGTTGTTTGAGTTGTGATTCGAGTCTCCTAAGATGTTTCAGCTACTTAGGGATGATTGCTTCTTCATCAACCGCCACCATAACTTCCGTATAGGCTTACCCACCATACACTTCCACCATCCCAACTTAACCCAATTTTGTTTGTGTTGTGAGTTGTGTCTCCTAAGGTGTTTCGGCTACTTAGGGACCGTGCTTCCAACTCCGACACCGTGTATAGTTCACCACCTTACACTCCACTTCCGCATTGCGTCCCAAAACCCATCATTGCATTTCCGCAATCCCATTGAGCTTCCGCAAAACCACCACCGCATTCCCACTACCACCATTTGACTTTTGTCTTTGAGATTTTGAGTTCGTGGTTTTTCCGTTTCCTAAGGTGTTTCGGCTACTTAGGGACGAGTCTCCATCATCTTGGTATCTCCATCAAGATCACCTCCACTCATCATCTCGACGGATGGTAACCTCCATATCATCTTGGTATCGTGGTATCCCTCCATTGTGTATTCCCTTGCAATTGCATTGATAACCCCTAGACCATTTTGTGTCACTTGCCTATCGAGACTAGCCATTTGAGTATTGTCAGCAACGTTACTTGTGCACATTAGCGATCTACACCTCCCATTGCATACATACCATATCATCTTGGTATCATATCACCCATTGTGTCACAAAGATTGTTCCCGCATATACATAATTGCTATCTTGGTTTGTGCATTGTGCAAAAGTGGCCATACATATAAAAAAACAATAAGCTTTTAAGCAAAAGAGAAAGAGTGAACAAAGAGCTTGTAAGCAAGTGCCATAGCATCATACCACATTGCATATAAGATTGTCATATCCGATCATCTTGGATCAAACACCGAGAACCACACATGCATAGCATACTTGGGATAGAAGTTTATCCATTTTGCATATCATAGGTTGTGCACAAGTGTCGTATCCGCCTATTGAGAAATCGTGCTAGCGTCTCTCTTGAGTTGTGCAACACGAGCGTTTTCCGTGGACTCCACATTTTGTGCTCATTCCTTGGTTGCACGACCCCATTTATCTATCCGTGTGTGTGTTTCCGTGTGCCATTATTTGCTATTGGTCTACTTGTTTCACTTGTGAATTTATGAATCTTTTTCAACATTATTGACTCTTGCTAACATTTTGCATCAATTTTTTTGTGCCACTATCCTCACCGAGCTCCACCATAAGCCTTACTTGTGTAGGTGTGAGAAACCGACGAGAATTGGTACCAATTGTGCTATTTCCTTGTTACACATTGAGTGATCATTGATCCATCTTCAACATCGGTCAAGGTACATTTGGTATAGTTTTTCTCTTTCTCCCACTCATATTTGCTCGAGTCTTGTGATGGATAGGCAAGGCATTTCATCTCCGGTCTTCGACAACAACGACGGCGCGAACAACTACATCACCAAAGCGTCCATCTTCGATCTACAACGACAAATGCAAAGCGCACAATCTACCTTGCGAGAGCGCCTCGACAACCTTGCCATCGACATACACCACTCCGAAGCAAGGAAAAGGGACTACATCGACACCAAGTTGGGCGAGCTAAAGGATCAATTACGCGACATGGTGGCCGACTACAAGTCTTCTTCCCCTTCATCATCCTCAAGGCGGCGGCGAGCAAGTCGATCATCTTCGGAGCACAAACACGATGCAAGCACAAGTCGTCCACATACACATCTCCATGGCGACCACCATCACGTTTGTGATCCACATCGTCATGAAGGGCAAGACACCTCCAAGCATCATGTGCACAACGACGACGAACGACATCTACTACGAGCTCAAGTACGACAACGACACCATCAACATGAAGATGCTCCACAAGCGCAAATGCACAAGTCCCAACAATCTCTACTTCACGCCAAGTCCAAGCTTCATGAGCAAAAGAGAAGACCGTGAGACGAGCACCACCAAGATGGAGCTACGGCTACACCAACCACTTCGGCATCTTCGCCAAGTGCTATCAAGGCATCTTCGCCTTTGGACGTATGGCATCTTCGCCTACTTCCCATGAGTTCGCCTACATCGACTACTTCAACAACAAGGCGACCACCTACGAGCTAGGGTGACACTTCCATCTTTGGAAGCCCCTCAAGGAAGATGGCCGAGCATGGGAAATTCCCTTCGGTTATGGAGACGAGCTACGAGGTGCCACATGATATGGGCCTCCAACAACAAGATGGTGACAAGAAGGTCGAGCAAGGGCCATCCCCTTCGACTACGGCAACGAGCACGAACCTCTTCAACAACATGAAGACGGCACCCATATTGGACTCATATTCTGAGTCAAGCTACGAGACCGCACATGAGACCTTATCTTTGGTCTTGGAGGAGAGTGATGATGTGCCATCTTCGGCCTTCATCCACGGCTACGACTACGACATAGTTGAGCATGGAGACATTTGCACCAACATCTCTCTGACACCCACATAGGAAGAGATGCCCCAATTGCCATGTGAGGAGAGCCACCCCACCATGAGTGACATGAGTGACTCCACCATATATGACATTGAGTGCATTTCCTATGAGAGGATGAGTGTGACCACCACTAGCCCCACACTTGAGATCATGCCACACATCCTATGTGAGGTTGAGAGCCATTTGAGTGACTCCACCAACCATACGAGTGAACGCATCCTTGAGGGACTGAGTGAGCCACAACACTTAGTGAGTGAGGTAGTTGACACGGCATGTGAGGCCACTATGATTTCTAACGACTTAACCTCTACTCCGAGTGTGTTTTGTTCGTTCGTGCTAGGTCTCCTACATGACGACAGGCCTATCCTCAACGAGTCCACACCTCCAATGAGACGATGATGGCCATGGTGGAAGAAGGTGAACCCCCCACATGGTTCCATCAAAATGAAGATGACAACGAGTGGATCTTCGACACCTCACCTACAACACATGAGCGATGCTCCAAAGGTAACATAGGTGATGGTGCTTCTCTTGTCCCACTAGTGGACTATCTCACCAATGATTGCTTGCATGATGTTGATCCACCTATTCCCATGCTTCATGCTAGTGCGACTTCTTCATGTCATGACTTACCAATTTATGATGAATATGATGATGAGCATGTTGAGTTGCCTAGTTGTGATGCTATGCTCCATAGGATATCATGTGAAAATTCTTTTGGTCACTTCATGTTTGACAACCCATTGAACTTGTCATATGCTATGAGTGAGATCTCCCATATTGCATCATTTCAATCTCAACATAGTAACTATGCATGCCCCATTAAAATAAATCCCATTTGCACTTATGGCATAGATGACGAGATGATGGTCATTGGCTTTTGTTTTTCATGTGATGATATTGCCATGCTTCCTTTACATGATTTGCGCAATTCATCTACTATGCCATGCCATGATCACATTGTTCCAAATATGCATTGTTTTGGATGTTGTCAATATTCTCCATGTGATGTTTCCATTAATGCTCATGAGGAGACCCCCATAGTTTCCTCATACATATTAGGAGATTTTGATGCATTCCATACTTTGCATGATTCCCATAATTGCTTGCACCATATGCATTCCATGAATAACAATGCTCTACAATTTCTCATGATGCATTACACAATTTGAGTCTCCATTATGCTATACATAATAACAAACCTCTCATGATGGATGACATGTTTCTATATCACGCATCTCATTTATTTGAGCATTGGCTATTTTGTGCTAACCAACACATGCACGTGCGCATCATGATGGATGATGTGTACATCTACCACGCACACACAATTTTCCCTTTGTCTTTGTTTTGTGTAGGTACTCATGTATACTCGTCAACCTCTCAATCCCAAGAGTTGACGAAACGAGCTCTTGAGAGCAACGATGATTTGGGATCCCGTGGACTATCCTTACCACCATTCCCTTCGCGCAACGACTACGCGCATCTCTTTTACTTGGCTCTCACACGGCTTTGGGCTATATATCACTTGTTACGTTATGTCCATTTTCCCGTGTTCACTTTGCATGCTATGCCTCTTTCTATGATTTTGCCATGCAATTGTGACCCTTGCTTGCATCTACCCATGATTCACCATTATGCTACTCCTATGTGTATTTGCATGTTTGGTGGAGATCCTTGTTGCTATTGCCATGTTTATCATGTGCCTCATGCTATTGTTGATTCTTGTGTTGGGAGAGTCATGATGTTCCATTGCTATTTACATAGGACTTCTTGCCAATACAATGATGATACTTTCCTCATATCTTGCTTTCATGCTTGTGATATGTCATGTGCTTTATTCATGCCCACTATTTGCACACATGACATGCTTGCCATGATTCCTTCTAGTATGTTGCATCTTCGCACTACTAGCTTGCTTGACTTGATCACTATGATTGCTTGCTTTGTCGCATCACCCATGTTCCATTCTTACTCGCTTTCTTGGGTTGATGACATATATGTTCATGCCTCTCACATGATATATCTTGATCATTGTCTCTTGTGCCCATTAATTGCATCTCTCATATCACCTTGTATTGAGTGCCAACTTGCTATGCTTATTGATCGTCGAGACTTGGACATATTACTTGTGATGCATGCTTGCTTGTTTAAGCCTATTGTCTTTGGTTGTAGTTGCATCATATGCTTTCATACCATACCACACCTTGTCCTTTCTTATGATAAGAATGATGAAAACACTTGTTGGGTATCTCACCACTCGAATGATAGGTTTTGCATTTCCGCTAACCTCATTTGTTTTTTCCGAGTGTTTGTCTTGTTCTGTCATTTTGAAGGATTCTCAAGGCATTTCCATCACGAGACATATTGGTTATGTGAAGGCGTATAAGATGTGCAACACCAACATTCTCGACATCCTCATAAAGGTGAACTCATTCCCTTTGAGCCATTCTCAAATAAGCATACTGGATGGGTCATTCTTTCATTGTTGCCTCTTTCTTGTTGTCTACATGATACAACTATTGGATGGAGGACCGACATTGGAGGTGGACCCTATGAACTTTCAAGTTGAGGAGTGCACAGACTTAGTAGATGCACCACCGGACCAACACTTCTACCACGACATCGAGCTATGGTACATCAACACTCCTTTGACACATTTCACCCCCACCTTCATATTTGTAGATTGTGCTCATACATGTCATGCTCGATGGACATATCATACTCACCACAAGTTTGCACCCTTTGCATGGATTGACACACATTATGCTTGTCTTGTTGCACCTATTCCCATGTCATCCATGATATATGAGCTTGTGCATTTCTTAGCAAATTTGTTGTGATCTTTCTTGATGGCATATTCATACATCATGATCATATTGCCTACCATCAATTGCATGATAACTTATTCATATTGAGCATCCATTGCCATATTCATGCTATTGATAAACCGTCTCACTATGACATCATTTTGCACCGTGGTTGCATTGATCACATGCACAATACATTTGTGTGCACAATGAATGCTTTTGCTCCCATGAATGCTTTACATCTCATTCCATATCATCTTGCTAAGCTTCATGTGCTTTGTCATGAACAATCTTGCCTCACGGACTCATTCTTACATGATGGACACCTTGTGTGCGCTAACCATTGTATTTCCAAGTGTCGTTGTGTTTGCTCTTTTTGCATGTGTACCACTCCGGAGACACCTTGGAGTACTTGGATTGCGCCATGTCTTCCACTTCGTCCAACTACAAGTCCGTCCACGACAACCGTTTCCATGGTGATGAGGTTTTCGATCCGAGGTCGGATCTTTCCCAAAGGAGGGGAGATGATGCGGAGCATCCTACGATCATCCCCATGTACACTCAAGCCTACGCCATTGGACCTAAGGTGAACTCGCTCCTTTCCGAATCTTCCCTTTCCGCACATAAGACATGGATGCTACTTCAAGCGCGGGCCTTGTTCATACTCAGGCACACCCGAGGAGACCATGGAGAACCCAAAGACCAGGGCCAAGCGTGTGCGGAAGCGAAGGAAGGAGAAGGAAGAAGAGCCAGCTGCTACAGGCCCCGGACATCCGGCCCCAGCCCGGACATCCGGCCCGATCCCCGGAAATCCGGCGCCCATCACAGAAGGCACCCAAAGCTGAACCCCGTCAGCTCGGACATCCGGCCATAAGCCCGGACATCCGGATTTTCCCGAGCCGCCGGACATCCGGCCCCCAGCCCGGACATCCGGACCCCGCCTATCCAGAGAGCTCCGAGACCGGCCACGCCTGCCCGGACATCCGGCCTGTCGCCCGGACATCCGACGCCTGTCTGCACACAATGAACGGGCCAAGGGCCCATGTATCCCCCCTCTCACTTACCCCTTCATGGGCTAACACTATATATAGACCCCCACCTCCTCCTAGTTAGGGCTACAATTGGTTTATCTCATAGTTGAGATAGAGCTTTGCTCATCCATTACAGATCTCCTCCTCGAGAGAGACTGCGTCCCCTCTTCCGAGAAGATCACCTTGGATTCAAGACCCCCTCTTGGGTGGACCCATCAAGACCTCCTCACGGAGAAGAACCGGTTACCTTTGTATCGTCCTTTGTTGGATTTGGATCTTGTATCTCACCTTTGTGTTCATCGATCTAGCGCATGTGTGATCTATTCTTGATGGTTGAGTGTTTCTCTCGTGTTTTCCCTCGTGTTTCCCCTCATGTTCTTCGTGTTCATACTTGGGATCCGCTCCTTTCGTGAAAAATCGGCCATCTAGGGTTCCACCCTACATCACATTTCTTTTGGCCCAAGATGCGATGGGATGTTGAGCATTTTGTTGCTCGCTGCACTACATGTCAAAAAGCTAAGTCACGACTCAATCCTCATGGTTTATATATGCCTTTGCCTATACCTAGTGTTCCTTGGGAGGATATATCTATGGACTTTGTTTTGGGTTTACCTCGAACAAAGAAGGGGAGGGATAGCATATTTGTTGTCGTGGATAGATTCTCTAAAATGGCACACTTCATACCATGTCATAAAAGCGATGATGCTATTAATGTTGCTGATTTGTTCTTTCGTCAAATTATTCGCTTGCATGGTGTGCCAAATACAATTGTTTTAGATCGTGATACTAAGTTTCTTAGCCACTTTTGGAGATGTTTATGGGCTAAGTTGGGGACTAAACTGCTTTTTAGTACTACATGTCATCCCCAAACCGATGGACAAACTGAAGTAGTCAATAGAACATTGTCTACTATGCTTCGGGCTGTTTTGAAGAATAACAAGAAAATGTGGGAAGAATGCTTGCCTCATACTGAATTTGCTTATAATCGTTCGCTGCATTCTACAACTAAGATGTGCCCTTTTGAAATTGTATATGGTTTCCTACCTCGTGCACCTTTTGATTTGTTGCCTCTTCCATCTTCGGAGAAGGTTATTTTTGATGCTAAACAACGTGCTGAATTGATCTTAAAAATGCATGAGTTAACTAAGGAAAACATTGCGCGTATAAATGCTAAATATAAACTTGCTGGAGATAAGGGTAGGAAGCATGCTGTGTTTGCACCTGGAGATCTTGTTTGGTTACATTTGCGTAAGGATAGATTTCCTAATTTGCGCAAATCAAAGCTAATGCCACGTGCTGATGGTCCTTTTAAGGTGTTAGAGAGAATAAATGATAATGCATATAAACTTGAGCTGCCTGCAGATTTTGGGGTTAGTCCCACTTTTAACATTGCAGATTTGAAGCCTTATTTGGGTGAGGAAGATGAGCTTCCGTCGAGGACGACTTCATTTCAAGGAGGGGAGGATGATGAGGACATCAATACCATTGTTACACCCATAACCCTTGATGTATACATACTAGACCAATTACTAGAGCTCGCGGACGCCAATTAAATTGTCAGGTACTTTCGTTTCTTGGTAATGATTCTAATGTTCATGAGAATATGATGCTGCCTAAACTGGATACATTTGTCTTGCTTGCAAATGAAGGACCTAGCTTGGACTAGATGGATGAACATTGGAGCAAGATCAAGCATGGAGACGATGGCATGCACAAGGGGAACAAGAATGGAGTTACAAGTGATGATTTCAGGACTTGGAAGCCACCATAATGAGTGCGTGAAGCCTTGGACGAAATATACAAGATGCCGCTTCATAAATTTCGCCCAGAGGCTATTATAGGTGTTGCATCACCTTATTTTTGGGCCATGCCCATGTAATTTCGGAATACTTCAGTATAGGTTGTTTTTAGAGTTCGTATGTGTGGGGAAATAAGAGATAGGGTTGGTTTCGGACCCCTTCCCCAAGGGCCACGAAATTTCCCCCCTCTTCCTCCATATATACAGCCCTTAGGGCATCGTTTAGACTTTGGGTTTTGTTTAGATCAAAAGTTCGCCATAGCTGCTACTTCGCGGACTTCGTTTGTGTTCAACAACCAGACCGAGGCGTCACAAAACCCCACGTTCATTAATATATTCGCAATATCTAGATTGCAATCTCAGTTTCTTGCTTGTTCTTCATTTGCACGCAGGAAATAGACCCTCATGGTCAGGTTGATCGTGCTCCGGCATGGTCAATAACCCTCGGAAGTTGTTTTAGCGATTGCTAAGGCGCGACGTCTTCGCACGTTCGTAGTTGGATAGTCAAAATCGACTGGCCACAGAAAACGAAAGTTATCTCATCGAAAAATCAGGACACCTTCGCCTCTATCAGTAGGGGTTCGCCGAAGCTTTGCCTCTCTGTCTACTCCGCCCCTCCGTCCGCGTCGTCTCTCCGTTCGGCTCTCATGGCGGGCGCCGCCCCTCCGGTTGGATCGACGGGTGCGCACGGAGGCGCAGTGGGCCTCCGGGCCTTCACCCCTGCCTTACGACAAGTGCAGTGGCCACACAAGTTCAAGCCGAAGATGCCGCCTCGCTATGATGGCGCGGTAGATCTAGCGGCCTTCCTCCTGGTGTACGAGGAGGCCGTTCGGGAAGCAGGAGGCAACGACAGGATCATGGCCAACTGGTTTCCCATGGCCCTCACCGGCGTGCCGCGCGCCTGGCTGCTCAACCTGCCGGGATCCTCTGTGGCCTCCTTGGAAGGGCTGCGTGATCTCTTCGTTGCGCGCTTCGCAGCACCAGCGCCCCTCGCCGCTGCAGCCCTCCTCGGCGGTTCGCAGGCGCCACCCTCGGATCGCCACGTCAAGCAGTTCTTCCGCCAAATGGGCGCCGCCTCTATACAACAGGGAGATCCTCCAGGATGGGTGGCGCCCAAGGCCGACCTCACCTTCGACTCAGGGGACCGCTGGCTCAGGCGCGCTCCCGATGCTCTGCACACCCACCATCTGCAATGTGTCAGTAACCAAGACCCTCATCGATGGCGGGGCTAGCCTCAACATGCTCTCCGTGGAGGCTTTCGGCTTTCTCCACGTGCCGCACGGCCGGCTCCGCCCCACCAAGCCCTTCTCCGGGGTTTGCAGCGGTTCCACCAGCCCCTTAGGGCAGATCCGTCTCCCAGTCACCTTCGACACCCGCGACAACTAGTGCACCGAGCTTATCGACTTTGACAACGCCCGCATCGATCTCCCGTACAACACCATCCTCGGGTACCCGGCCTTGGCTGAGTTCATGGCGGCAACCCATCCTGCCTACAACCTCATGAAGATGCCGAGAAGCAGCGGCGTCCTCACCATTGCTAGAGACAAGGCCCTGATGGCCCTCAAGCTCGCCTTCAAGGCCGCAGCAGCAACACGCCCGACTGACGAAACAGCTCCTGGGGCCCAGGGGGCTGCGCCGGCAAAGAAGAAACCGTTGTTTTCTGAAGATCGGGCCAAGATGAAGCAGGTACCGGTCGACAAGGACGGGGCCTCAGGAGCCACCTTCACCATAGGTGCCGACCTCACCCCGAACTAGGAGAAGGCATGGGTGAATTTCCTGCGTACGAATAAGGAGGTATTCGCTTGGGAGCCCAAGCAGCTGGTTGGGGTCCCAAGGGGGATAATCGAGCACCACCTGAGGGTGTGCCCTAACGTGCTCCCGGTGAAGCAAAAGGCGCGACGGCAGTCCACGAAGAAGTAGTCCTTCATCATCCAGGAAACCTGCAAGCTGCAAGAAGCACGTGTCATCCGCGAGGTGCGGTACCCGGAGTGGCTGGCGAACCCGGTCGTTGTGCCCAAGAAAGGCGGGAAGGAACGCATGTGCGTGGACTTTGCCAACCTCAACAAGGCCTGCCCTCAGGACCCATTCCCGATTCCGCGTATTGACTAGATCATCGATTCCACCGCCGAGTGCGACCTGCTGTGTTTCCTAGACGCCTTCTCGGGTTACCACCAGATCTAGATGGCGGTGCAGGACGTCGAGAAGACGGCCTCCTTGACCCCGTGTGGGGTGTACTGCTACACCTACATGCCGTTCAGGCTGCGCAATGCTGGGGCAACTTTCCAGCGACTGATGCACATCGCTCTAGGCCAGCAGCTCGGGAGGAATGTTGAGGCCTACGTCGACGACATTGTGGTGAAATCTCGGGAGGCAAGGACCCTCATCCAGGATCCGGAGGAGACTTTTGCCAGCCTGCGCAAGGTGGACCTGCGGCTCAACCCGGAGAAATGCGTGTTCGGCGTCCCCTTTGGCAAGCTGCTGGGTTTCCTCATGTCGCACAGGGGGATTGAGGCAAACCCGGAGAAGGTCAAAGCAATAGAAGACATGACCCCGTCGCAGACTCTCAAGGAAATGCAAAAGCTCGCGGGCTGCGTGACTTCACGGGGGCGCTTCATATCCAACTGGGGGAGCGCGCCCTCCCATTCTTCAAGCTGATGAAGAAGAAGGGCCCATTCGAGTGGACTCCGGAAGCCGACGCGGCGTTTCAAGTCCTCAAGAAATACCTCACCAGCCCACCGGTGATGGTGGTGCCGCGTCCTCTTGAGCCCCTAGTGCTCTACCTGGCTGCCATGCCTCACTCAGCCAGCGCAGCGCTGGTGGCTGTCCGGGAAGGGCGCCAGGTCAAGGCCCCACCAAACGGCACCACGGAGCCGGTCGAGACGATGCAACACCAAGACGGTGCCCCTGGAGCCACGGCGGTGCCAGCGAATGATCAGGCTCCACAAGACTGCCCTCCTAAGGCTGTAGTTGCCCCAACAGGCGATCTGGTGTGGAGCATCCTATGGTCATCCCCATGGACCTGCCATCGTCTCACCAAGTGCCAAGAGGACCCATGACACGAGCATGAGCTAGAGCTCTCGAGACCGAGGTGACTTCTTTCCTTAGTGATATCCAATATGATCCTCTCGAGACATGGCTACTACCTAAGTCTGGAATGCTGTGCATGATTAGGTACCAAGAAGACCCTCTCGAAGATGCACGTGAAAACGGACAAGGCACCAAGTTCACGGATAAAGAGGAACGCCGAAAGGAGAAGAAGGCAGCTCCAGGGCCCGGATATCCGGCCCCAGCCCCGGACATCCGGCCGGTGGAGACATTAACTACAACAAAAATCCAGGAGCCGAAGCTACAGGACCCGGACATCCGGCCCCAGCCCCGGACATCCGGCCCCGCACCAGCCTAGTCATCCGGCCACTGCCCGGAATTCCGACGCCCGTCACAGAACATACCCGAAGCTGAACAACTTCAGCCCGGACATCCGGCCAAAGGCCCGGACATCCGGCTCTTCGCGAAGGCCCGGACATCTGGCCCGACTCCTGGACATCCGGCCCCGTCTATCTACACATAGTAAAGGGACGAGGCCCATGTACCCCTTCGCCCACCTAGACTATATATACTCCTCCTCCTCCCTCTTTTCTAGGGTTAGCATTGGTTTAGCTCGTATGTGAGATAGAGCTTTGCTCATCCATACAGATCTGCTCCTTGAGAGAGACTGCGGCCCCTCTACGGAGAAGATCCACCTTGGATTCAAGACCCCCTCTTGGGTGGCCCTATCAAGACCTCCTTACGCAGAAGAACCGGTTACCCTTTGTGTCATCCTTTGTTAATCATGGATCTTGTATCTCTTCTCGTGTTTCGAGGATCTAGCACATGTGTAATCGAATCTTGTTGGTTTGAGTGATTCTCTCATGTTTCCCTCGTGTTTCCCCTCGTGTTCTTCGTGTTCCTCGTTGGGATATGCTCCTTTCGTGAAAGATCGGCCATCTAGGGTTCCACCCTACATCATCTTGGTATCATGAGCCACATTGATCACGATTTCGGAGCCCCCTCTCTTTGTTTTCTAGCCTTGTTTTGTTGATTTTGTCCCTAATTCGAAAATTCCCCACAAAAAATAGCCCCCAAATTTCTTTGTGATCTGTTGGTGTGATGAAGTTTTGTTGGATTTGATCCAGAGCCCGGACATCCAGCCCGACAGCCCTGACATTCGGCCCGCCCCGGACATCCGTCCCCTGACAGCAGCACTTCCATCCACCGCTCCATTTTCCGCCTAACTCTCGCCAAATTTTGTTCCGGTGCCCACATACAATTCCGCATACCACCACCACTTCCGCATAGCGCCACCATAGCTTTCCCGCTACCAACTCCGACAATTTTGACACGTTTTGCTTAGAGAATTTTGAGTTGCAGTTGCCATGTCCTATTGTGTTTTGGCTATCAAGGTATGGTTCGACATCGACATCACCGCCACTCATCTTCGCAACGGACTCGTCATCAACGGTAACCTCATCTTGGTATCGTGATATCTTCATACATTCTTGCTATTGCATTGATAACCACCATAGACCATTTTTGCGTACCTTACCCATCGAGACTAGCCTTTGAGTATTGCCGGCAACGTGACTTGTGCACATTAGTGATCATACTTCCCATAGCATACATACCATATCATCGTGGTGCATATCTTGGTATCATCTCTTGTGTCACAAAGTTGTCATCGCATATACTCAATTGCTATCTTGGTTCGTGAAGCATTGCATGAGAAAAGAGCTCAAACACAAAGAGCCAAACAAGCTTTTAAGCAAAAGGGAAAGATAAGAAAAGAGCTTATAAGCAAGAACCATAGCATCATACAACATTAAGATTGTCATACTCCATCATCTTGGATCATATCATCGGTATACCATACATATAGCATACTTGGGACAGAAGTCGTTGCATTTTTGCTTAGTAGGTTGTGCACAAGTTCGTATCCGCCTATTGTGCAATCGTGCTAGCGTCTCTCTAGTGTTGTGCAACAAGAGCATTTTCGTGGATTCCACATTTTGGCTCATACCTTGGTTGCCCGACCCCACTTATCTATTTGCGTGTGCGTTTCCGTGTACCATATCTTGCTATTGGTCTACTTGTTGCATTTGCAAATTTGCGAACCTTTTCCAACATTATTGAGTCTCACTTACAATTGCATCAAATTTTGTGCCACCATCCTAACCGAGCTCTACTATAAGCTTTTACTTGTGTAGGTGTGAGAAACCGTCAAGAATTGGTACCAATTGTGCTATTTCCTTGTTACACATTGGAGTGATCATTGATCCATCTTCAACATCGGTCAAGGTACATTTGGTATAAGTCCTTCTCTTTCTCCCACTCACATATTTGCTTGAAATGATGGATAGGCCAAGTACCTCTACCAACCCACTCTTCATCTAGTAAGACGACGACATGTCCTCCAACATCACCAAGAGCCACCTTTTTGGCGGACAACGAGCCTTGCATGAAGAGCAACTAGAAATGAGCGACCGCGTCGACAACCTCGCCACCGACTTGCGACTCTCCGAGCAACGTACAAGAGACTACTTCGACAACAAGCTCGACGAAAAAAAGCAAGAGAACAATGCAAGAATGGGCGAGATTCGTGCCTTGTTGGTCAACCGCTCTTCTACCACTTCATCCTACTCAAGACGGAGCCGCTCAAGTCAACACTCCAACGATACTATCTCCGACACAAGTACCCTGACATCAAACACTGTTCGTCGTGCCGCACGCCAAGACCGTCACGCCAACCGCAATCCTCTACAAGATACCGACTCTCAAGAGCAAGCTCGCGCGCAAGAACATCGACGTCGTCAAAACCAAGCTACATTCACGCAAGCACAAGAATGGCAATGTCAACACCAACGAGAAGAGGAGGAGCGAGCGCGACAACACCAAGATGCACAAGATGCCGAGGCACAACGCTAAGAACAACAACTACGTGAAGCTTAAGCACTTGAGCCGCAACATGCCCTTCGTGATTCAAGTCGAGCCGTAGCCCACCGAGGCCGACAAGCTCGTGAGCATCAAGAAGCGCTTCGTGATGAAGTTCAAGAACGAATCTATCAAGCTCGCGTGCATCGTCAAGTTCCTCAAGTACCTCCACGTGCTCGTCAAGCACCTCGTCAAGCTCGACAAGATCCTCAAGTTCAACCCGAGCATGACGACAATGGAAATCACCCACATCAAGAGCAACATGAGGACGACAACCCTCCTCGCCAAGAGCAACATGAGTTTGTCAATCCTCAACGACATGGGCGTCATCATCCCCGACCCCAACACAATGAAGAACAACACTACGGCAAGCTCAAGTTCACCATGCCCAAGTTCACCGGAAGCAATGACCCCAAAGAGTACATATCATGGGCATTGAAGGTCGACAAGATCTTTCGCTTGCACAACTATGATGAAGAGAAGAAGATCGCGATGGCATCCCTTGAGTTCCAAGACTACGTCCTCATTTGGTGGGAACAAGTCATTGAGCGCCGAGCGGCAAGAGGTGAACCACCCATCACTACTTGTGCGGAAATGAAGGATGTCATGAGAGCATGCTTCGTGCCCAACTACTACAACCGCGACCTCTTCAAGAAACTCCAACTACTCAAGCAAGGAACCAAGAGCGTTGAAGAGTACTACAAGGAAATAGAGATTGCCATGATACGAGCCAATGTCATGGAAGATGATGAGCAAACTATGGCACGTTTCTTGAATGGACTCAATCATCCTATCAAGAAGATCACCGACTTCCAACCATACTCGAACCTCATCGAGCTAGTGCATCAATCTACCAAAGCAGAACGTCAAGTGCAAGATGACTTCAAATACGCCAAGTTCTCATCCAAGTCCTACGGCTTCTCCAACAACCAAGCTTCGACGACTTCAACACCTTCAACTAAGCCATCTACAAGCAACAGCGACAAGTCAAGTAACAAGAAAACTTCGGCAACCTCAAGCCATTCTACTACTACAAGCAATGTCAAGCCGAGAGCTTCATTATCATCTACCCCAACCAATGAGACCATCAAGACAAGTGCCTTCAAATGCTTCACATGCGGAGGCCGAGGCCACAAGTCCTTTGAGTGTACAAACAAGCGCACCATGATCCTCAATGACGACGGAACCTACAACTCCATGAGTGAAGAGGAGATGGAAGCCCTTGAGCAAGTGGCCATGCACCGGTGGGTGAACGAAGATGAAGATGATCAAGTCTTTTGTGACGAAGATTCGAGCCCCGCTCTCGTTGTCTCCAAGGTCTTGACTCTTCAACATCAACAAGAAGAAGACCAAAGATGCCATATCTTCCACACCAAGGCTGGCATCAATGGAAGGTCCGTCAAGGTCATCATCGATGGAGGGAGTTGCCATAACCTAGCAAGTGAAGAACTATGCTCCAAGCTCCAATTGGTCAAGATGAAGCACCGCACCCATACAAAGTTCAATGGCTAAGCGACAATGGCACTCTTCAAGTCGAGCATACGGTACAAGTCTCCTTCAAGATCGGAGCATATGAAGACACTTTGGAGTGTGATGTTGTGCCTATGACCGTTTGCCCTCCTTCTTGGACGGCCATGGCAATTCGACCGAGGTGTAATCCACAAGATGTAAGGGAAGGAGTATGTGCTACGACCTATGTCTCCAAGCCAAGTGATCACCGACAAGCAGGCCACCCATCGTGGAGAGAATAGTGAGAGCGTGAACTGCCAAAAAGAGAGTGAGCGCCACAAGCACAAATTGAGTGCCTCCATGATGAGGGACAAGAAGAGCTTAGTACTATTTGCAACCAAACCTGAGAAGAGAGAAGTGTGTGAGAACCCGTCAGGTGTCATACACTATGTCCATTTGTGCAAGGACGAGGCACCAAAAGCTAACACCTCTCACAATCTACCTTTAGTGTTATCTTCTCTATTGCAGGAATTCCTAGACGTTTTCCCCGACGAGCTACCTCCGGGTCTACCTCCACTATGAGGCATCGAGCACCGCATCGACCTCATCCCCGGAGCACCACTTCCGAACAAAGCTCCATATCGCGTTAACCCCGAAGATACCAAAGAAATACAAAGGCAAGTAAAGCATCTCATAGGTCATGGACAGTGCGTGAAAGTTTGAGTCCTTGTGCTGTACCGGTCATTCTTGTGCCAAAAAGAGACGGTAGCTTTCGCATGTGTTCCGATTGTAGACCTATCAATGCTATCACCCTTCGCTATAGGCACCCCATTCCACGCCTTGATGATATGCTAGATGAACATAGCGGTGCCACTATTTTTTCCAAAAATCATCTAAAAAGTGGTTACTATCAAATACGCATACAAGAGGGTGATAAATGGAAAACTGCTTTCAAAACCAAGTTTGGCTTGTATGAGTGGTTAGTTATGCCTATGGGTTTATCGGAAGCACCCGGTACTTTCATGCGTCTTATGCATTATGTGTTTCGCCCTTACATTGGTGAGTTCGTTGTGGTCTACTTCGACGATATCCTTGTTTTTAGCAAATCCCTGAAAGATCATGTCACCCACGTTCGAACGGTGTTACAAACTCTTCTGATGAGGACATCAATACCATTGTTACACCCACAGCCCCTGCTGATATACATACTGGACCAATTACTAGAGCTCGCGCACGCCAATTAAATTATCAGGTACTTTCGTTTCTTGGTAATGATTCTAATGTTCATGAGAATATGATGCTGCCTAAATTGGATACATTTGTTTTGCTTACAAATGAAGGGCCTAGCTTGGACGAGAAAGATGAACCTTGGAGCAAGTTCAAGCATGGAGATGATGGCATGTGCAAGGGGAACAAGAACGGAGTTACAAGTGATGATTCCAGGACTTTGAAGCCACCATAATGAGTGCATGAAGCCTTGGACGAAATATACAAGATGCCACTTCATAAATTTCGTCCAGAGGCTATTCTAGGTCCTGCGTCGCCTTATTTTTGGGCCAGGCCCATGTAATTTTGAAATACTTGATTATAGGCAGTTTTTAGAGTCCGTATGTGTGGGGAAACAAGAGTTAGGGTTGGTTTCGGACCCCTCCTCCAAGGGCCACGAAATTCCCCCCTCTCTCCTCCATATATACAGCCCTTAGGGCGTCGTTTAGACTTTGGGGGTTTTGTTTAGATTAAAAGTTCACCATAGCTGCAACTTCGCGTACTTCGTTTGTGTTCAATGACCAGACAAAGGCGTCATAGAACCCCACCTTCAGCAATAAAACTTTCCTCTTATATTCGCAATATCCAGATTGCAATCTTAGTTTCTTGCTTGTTCTTCGTTTGCTCACAGGAAACAGACCTTCATGGTCAGGTTGATCGTGCTCCGGCGTGGTCAATAACCCTCGGAAGTTGGTTTAGCGATTGTCAAGGCGCGACGTCTCACACGTTCGTAGTCGGATCATCAAGGTCGACTCCCACAGAAAACGATAGCCAACATCTCATCGAAACATTGGGACACCTTCGCCCCTATCAAGTGGTATCAGATTTCCAGGTTGCTCGGTGAGATTTTCCAATTTTTCGTAGTTTAGATCGAGTCTGTTCTTCATACCTACAGTCCATGAAAAAGCCAAAAAAAATTAGGGTTAGTTCATCATATCCGAACCAGTCTGAGCCTTTGCATAGTCTTTTCAGTATTTTGCTTTGTTGAATTTGTGGTTGCATCATCGTGTCTAGTTGCTGGTCTTAGAGTCTAGTCTTTTAGAGATTCAAGTTCTGGTCATAAGTTGTCACGCCGCCGCCGCACCATCATCATCGCCCCTGCCATCTACCACCACCGCTTATCCGCCGCCGATCCATCTCCATATACCATCACCAATCCGTATCCATATACCACCACCAATCTGTATCCATATACCACCACCAATCCGTATCCGTATACCACCACCGCTGCCATCTCCTACCACCATATATCCACCACCAATCCGAGTTACTTCCATATTAGGTTTGTTTTCGAGATCCGTGCAATTTCCGATTTGTGTTTCCTTGCCTGAGTAGGTCTCGAAAAAAAAGAGTCTGGAGACCCCCGGGCAATTTTTAGGCCAAAATTTTCGCCGCCAAAAATATTTTTCCCTATCCTATTTTTAGGCTTTTCTGAGTCTTTTGAGCCATGTCCCATCATAGTGATTTTTTTGTCGCAATTTTTCATCGTCGCTGCCCTGATTTCTGAAAAAAAAGTCAAATAAAAAATTTCGTGCCCATCCTGTCAGTTTGGCCTGGGAAGAGTTTTGAGACACTCGCCATTATAGTGAATTTTTTTGCAAAAAAAAGAGCGTAAAAAAAAGAGGAGCGCCAAAAAAACAGAGCGAAAAAAAATTCCAGAGTGTGCTTTTCCCTTGTTTACGTGCAGCGCCGTGATTTTGTTAGTGTTCTAGGCTCGCATCTCTAGCACGGTCTAGCCTAGGACCAGCATAGTACCGTCGTTGAGCGTTTATTCAACTTTGCATCTCTGAATTGATTATTGCCGACCATTTTTGCTACAATATTATAAGCCTTCCCAGCTCCACATACATCTACGTCGTGCGTTTGACTCTCCCTGGTAATCGCTCTATCCAAGATTTGACAGTTTTGACTACAACGGTTGCCGATCACCACCTGCTGCTTGGTAAGAACTGGTAAGAATTTGAGATTTGCTTGACGGATTTGTGGCGCCCCACCACCACCATTTTCTAGTAGTCTGTAGGATCATATTCTTGTGTGTTTCTATTGCTGCTAACCATGACAGGATCACAAGTCGATGAGACTGACTGGGAGAACATGACGAATAAGGAGTTGCATGATAAACTTCAGCAAATGATGACTGAACAGGTGCAAGATGTGCTGAACAATTTTGAAGAGGCCATGGATAAGATAACTGGCTTTGAGAAGACGTTCGAAACAAAGCTCGATAACAAATTCAATGAAATGCTTGCGCGTCTTCCACAACCACCACCGGCTGTACCTGCCGCACCTCTGCCACAACAACAACGACGACTACCTCCACGTCGCGAAACAACCCTTCGCCGAGCGAGCCGTGTCCCTCTTGAGCCTGGCCAAACTGTTGGTGCTGCTGTTGATACTTCTGTGGCTCCGGCCGCTGATGAGGAGGAGGATGATTATGCGGGGGATTACGAGGATGAAGTTGATCAAAATCAGAACTACATGCAACAACCAGCACCCAGTCGTCCACATGCAAATACTCGCAATGGTAGGGCTGCATTACCTGCTCAGGTACGAGATCATGACCATCTTCCTAAACTAAAATTGCATATTCCACCATTTGAGAGTAGATATGTTCTTGATATATATCTTACTTGGGAGTTAAAAACCGAACAACGTTTTACATGTTTAGAATATCCCGAGGAGAGACGTGTTGCTGCTGCACTTTGTGCTTTCACTAGTTTTGCTTGTGTCTGGTGGTCTGAACATCGTAGATTATATCCGAATAATATTCCAACTACTTGGGCTGCTTTGAAAACTGCTATGCGTACTCGTTGGGTTCCACCATATTATCAACGTGAATTACTTCAAAAATTGCAGCATTTAAGACAAGGAAAAAATTCTGTAGAGGAATATTATCAGGAATTACAAACGGGCATGATTAGATGTGGTATTATTGAGGACAATGAAGCTATGCTTGCACGTTTTATGGGTGGATTAAATAGAGAGATTCAGACCATTCTAGAGTATAAGGAGTATAATAATATCACTCCTTTATGCCATCTTGCTTGTAAAGCTGAACGTGAAGTGCAGGATCGACAGGCATTGGCGCGAACTAACTTTTCTGCAGGTCGACCTTCATCATGGACACCACGTGCATCCTCTACTTCCACTGCACCATCACCTCTATCAGGTGCCACCTCCAACCGTGATACAAGAAAGCAGGCACAACCACCACTATCTGCCAAGAGCACACCTGCCGGGCCTGCACAGAGCTCTTCTTCTTCCATGGCATCAACAGGGCACACAAGTGATATTATTTGTCGTCATTGTAAGGGAAGAGGTCATTATGCGAGACAATGCAAATCTCGGCGTGTGATGATTGCTACTGAGGATGGTGGGTATGAGTCCGCTAGTGACTATGATGAGGAGACTTTGGCTCTTATTACACGTGAAGAACACGGTGGAGATGATTCTGATCATGATGCGCAATACATGGCTCCCGAAGATGCTGACAGGTATGAATATTTGGTTGCTCAACGTGTTTTGAGTGTGCAGGTTACACAAGCTGAGCAAAATCAGAGGCATAATTTGTTCCATACAAAGGGAGTTGTGAAGGAACGTTCTATTTGCGTCATCATAGATGGAGGGAGCTGCAACAACTTGGCTAGCATGGAGATGGTGGAGAAGCTATCTCTCACCACAAGATCACATCCACATCCTTACTACATCCAATGGTTCAACAATAGCGGCAAGGTTAAGGAATTCGCTGACGTCTTCCCACAAGACGTGCCACCGGGATTACCACCTAATCGAGGGATTGAGCATCAAATTGACTTAATTCCCGGTGCATCGCTACCCAACCGTGCACCATGCCGTACCAATCCAGAGGAGACGAAGGAGATTATACGTCAAGTACAGGAGCTGCTCGACAAAGGTTATATACGCGAATCTCTTAGTCCTAGTGTTGTTCCTATTATACGTATATGTGTTGATTGTAGAGGCATTAATAATATTACTATTCGTTATTGTCATCCTATTACTAGGCTAGATGATATGCTTGATGAATTGAGTGGCTCTACAATATTCTCCAAAGTTGATTTGCGTAGTGGATACCATCAAATTCGTATGAAATTGGGAGATGAATGGAAAACAGCATTTAAAACTAAGTTTGGTTTATATGAGTGGTTAGTCATGCCTTTTGGGTTAACTAATGCACCTAGTAGTTTCATGAGACTAATGAACGAAGTTTACGTGCTTTCATTGGACGATTTGTGGTAGTCTATTTTGATGATATACTCATTCATAGAAATCTTTGGAAGAACACTTGGAACATTTACGTGTTGTTTTTATTGCTCTACGTGATGCACGTTTGTTTGGTAACCTTCGGAAGTGCACCTTTTGCACCGACCGAGTATCTTTTCTTGGCTATGTTGTTACTCCACAAGGAATTGAAGTTGATAAAGCCAAGATTGAAGCTATTGAGAGTTGGCCGCAGCCAAAACGATCACACAAGTGAGGAGTTTTCTTGGACTCGCTGGTTTCTATAGGCGTTTTGTAAGAGATTTTAGCACCATTGCTGCACCTCTCAACGAGCTTACAAAGAAGGATGTGACTTTTGTTTGGGGTACGGCACAGGAAGAAGCCTTCACGGTATTGAAAGATAAGTTGACAAATGCTCCTTTACTCCAACTCCCTGATTTGAATAAGACTTTTGAGCTTGAATGTGATGCTAGTGGAATTGGATTAGGAGGTGTGTTATTACAAGATGGCAAACCTGTTGCATACTTTTCTGAAAAATTGAGTGGGCCTAGTCTGAATTATTCTACTTATGATAAAGAATTATATGCTCTTGTTCAGACTTTAGAGACATGGCAACATTATTTATCCCAAAGAATTTGTTATACATTCTGATCATGAATCTTTGAAACATATTAAAAGTCAAGCTAAACTGAGTCATAGACATGCTAAATGGGTTGAATTCATTGAGACTTTCCCTTATGTTATTAAACACAAGAAGGGTAAAGAAAATGTTATTGCTGATGCATTGTCTCATCGCTATACTATGCTTTCAGAACTTGACTTCAATATATTTGGTTTGGAGACCATCAAAGATCAATATGTGCATGATGCTAATTTTAAAGATGTAATGCAGAATTGTAAAGAAGGAAGAACGTGGAACAAGTTCGCCGTTAATGATGGATTTGTGTTCCGTGCTAACAAGCTATGCATTCCGGCTAGCTCCGTTCGTCTTTCGTTGTTGCAGGAGGCGCATGGAGGAGGATTGATGGGACACTTTGGCGTGAAGAAGACAGAGGACATACTTGCTACACATTTCTTTTGGCCAAAGATGAGACGGGATGTTGAGCGTTTTGTTGCTCGCTGCACTACATGTCAAAAA
The DNA here is from genome assembly GCF_018294505.1 of Triticum aestivum. NCBI lineage: Eukaryota > Viridiplantae > Streptophyta > Magnoliopsida > Poales > Poaceae > Triticum > Triticum aestivum. The sequence goes on along the minus strand of NC_057802.1, from coordinate 237,712,552 downwards.
GCTAAGTCACGACTCAACCCTAATGGTTTATATATGCCTTTACCTGTACCTAGTGTTCCTTGGGAGGATATATCTATGGACTTTGTTTTAGGTTTACCTCGAACAAAGAAGGGGAGGGATAGCATATTTTTTGTCGTGGATAGGTTCTCGAAAATGGCACACTTTATACCATGTCATAAAAGTGATGATGCTGTTAATGTTGCTGATTTGTTCTTTCGTGAAATTATTCGCTTGCATGGTGTGCTAAATACTATTGTTTCAGATCGTGATACTAAATTTCTTAGCCACTTTTGGAGATGTTTATGGGCTAAGTTGGGGACCAAACTACTTTTTAGTACTATTTGTCACCCCCAAACTGATGGACAAACTGAAGTAGTCAATAGAACATTGTCTACTATGCTTAGGGTTGTTTTGAAGAATAACAAGAAAATGTGGGAAGGATGCTTGCCTCATATTGAATTTGCTTATAATCGTTCATTGCATTCTACTACTAAGATGTGCCATTTTGAAATTGTGTATGGTTTCCTACCTCGTGCACCTATTGATTTGTTTCCTCTTCCATCTTCGGAGAAGGTTAATTTTGATGCTAAAGAACGTGCTGAATTGATTTTAAAAATGCATGAGTTAACTAAGGAAAACATTGATCGTATGAATGCTAAATATAAACTTGCTGGAGATAAGGGTAGAAAACATGTTGTGCTTGCACCTGGAGATCTTGTTTCGTTACATCTGCGTAAGGATAGATTTCCTAATCTGTGCAAATCAAAGCTAATGCCACGTGCTGATGGTCCTTTTAAGGTGTTAGAGTAAATAAATGATAATGCATATAAACTTGAGCTGCCTGCAGATTTTGGGGTTAGTCCCACTTTTAACATTGCAGATTTGAAGCCTTATTTGGGAGAGGAAGATGAGCTTTCGTCCAGGACGACTTCATTTCAAGAAGGGGAGGATGATGAGGACATCAATACCATTGTTACACCCACAGCCCCTGCTGCTATACATACTGGACCAATTACTAGAGCTCGTGCACGCCAATTGAATTATCAGGTACTTTCGTTTCTTGGTAACAACTCTAATGTTCATGAGAATATGATGCTGCCTAAATTGGATACATTTTTTTTGCTTACAAATGAAGGGCCTAGCTTGGACAAGAAAGATGAACCTTGGAGCAAGTTCAAGCATGGAGATGATGGCATGCGCAAGGGGAACAAAAACGGAGTTACAAGTGATGATTCCAGGACTTTGAAGCCACCATAATGAGTGCATGAAGCCTTGGACAAAATATACAAGATGCCACTTCATAAATTTCGTCCAGAGGCTATTCTAGGTGCTGCGTCACCTTATTTTTGGGCCAGGCCCATGTAATTTCAAAATACTTGATTATAGGCAGTTGTTAGAGTTCGTATGTGTGGGGAAACAAGAGTTAGGGTTGGTTTCGGACCCCTCCTCGAAGGGCCACGAAATTCCCCCCTCTCTCCTCCATATATACAGCTCTTAGGGCATCGTTTAGACTTTGGGGGTTTTGTTTAGATTAAAAGTTCGCCATAGCTGCAACTTCGCGTACTTCGTTTGTGTTCAACGACCAGACAAAGGCGTCACAGAACCCCACCTTCATCAATAAAGCTTTCCTCTTATATTCGCAATATCCAGATTGCAATCTTAGTTTCTTGCTTGTTCTTCGTTTGCTCGCAGGAAACAGACCTTCATGGTCAGGTTGATCGTGCTCCGGCGTGGTCAATAACCCTCGGAAGTTGGTTTAGCGATTGCTAAGGCGCGACGTCTCGCACGTTCATAGTCGGATCTTCAAGGTCGACTCCCACAGAAAACGATAGCCAACATCTCATCGAAACATCGGGACACCTTCACCTCTATCATCTTCGAAAAGAGCGTCTCTATGCTAACATGGACAAATGCCTTTTTTGCGTTGATAAGCTTGTTTTCTTGGGTTTTGTAGTATCTTCTAAGGGTGTTCATGTTGATGAATCTAAGATCAATGCTATTAAAACTTGGCCCCAACCAACCAACTTGCAACAAGTGCGTAGTTTCCTTGGTCTAGCCGGTTTCTACCATAGATTTGTCAATGACTTTAGCACTATTGCTTCGCCTTTACATGCTTTGAGCAAGAAAAATACACCCTTTGTTTGGGGACCATCTCAGTATAGCGCATTCAATGAGCTTAAGAATTTGCTTACTCATGCTCCCGTGCTTGCTTTACCCAACTTTGACAAACCCTTTGTGATTCACTATGATGCTAGTGGTAATGGCATAGGAGGTGTTTTAACGCAAGAGAAGCGCCCAATTGCTTACTTTAGTGAGAAACTTTTCGGATCACAACTCAATTACCCCATCCATGAAAAAGAGCTATATGCTTTAGTGCGAGTTTTGCGTGAATGGGAACATTACCTTCGCCCTCATGAATTTGTCATCCATACCGACCATGAAACGCTTAAATATCTTAAGGGTCAAACTAAGTTGAATAAGCGTCATGCTAAATGGAGTGAGTTTATTGAGTCATTTCCTTATGTCATCAAGTATATTAAAGGTAAGGAAAATGTTGTGGCGGATGCACTTTCCCGTATATGCATGCTTGTTACTAAACTTAAATTGAATGTCATTGGCTTTGAGCACATAAAAGACTTGTATGCGCATGATCCTACTTTTGCTATTCCTCATGCCAAGTGCTTGACGCATACATCTTGGGAACGCTATTACATCAAAGCTGATTATCTTATGAGAGCTAACAAACTTTGCATTCCCGAGTCTTCTCTTCGTTTGTTACTTTTGCAGGAATCTCATGGAGGAGGACTAATGGGACACTTTGGACGCGACAAGACATTTGCTACGCTCTCCAAGAACTATTTTTGGCCCAAGATGTTTCGCGACATCAACCGCTTCACCAACAGATGCTCTACATGTCGCAAAGCTAAGTCTAAAGCTCAATCTCATGGCCTCTATATGCCTCTTCCAATTCCGTACCAACCATGGGAAGATATTAGCATGGATTTTGTACTTGGTTTACCTAGAACTAGAAATGGAAAGGATTTCGTGTTTGTTGTTGTGGACCGATTCTCTAAAACGGCACATTTCATACCATGCAACAAGATAGACCATGCTTCACATGTTGCCAATCTTTTTTGTAGATAAATCTTGCGCCTACATGGAGTGCCAAAAACGATTGTCTCGGACCGCGACGTCAACTTCTTGAGTTACTTTTGGAAGACCTTATGCACCAAGCTCAAAATCAAGCTCTTGTTCTCTTCGGCATACCATCCTCAAACCGACGGCCAAACGGAGGTGACGAACCGCATGCTCTCCACTCTACTACGCGTGTTGATAAAGAAGAACATCAAGGAGTGGGAGGAGTGCCTACCTATTGCCGAGTACGCCTACAACCGTGCAAGACATTCGACTATCGGCAAGTCCCCCTTCGAGGTTGTGATGCGGAGCATCCCACGATCATCCCCATGGACACATCTACACCCCCAACGAAACCACTTGGACCAATGACAAGAGCTAGAGCGAAGGCTATCAAAGATAAGGTGAACTCGCTCCTTTCCGAACTACCACTTTCTATGCATGAGACATGGCTGCTACCTCAAGCGGAAACACTATGTGTGGTCAGGTACTCGGAGGAAAGCCACGGAACATCTACATACAACGGATAAGAAGGCGAGGACACCACGCGCAAAGGTCAAGAAGAAGGGCTGCCATGGAAGCTACAGGTTCCGGACGACCGGCCCAGCCTAGACGTCCGACTCCTGGAGGTGACAACAGCCCAAGGAACCCAGGCCTGCAAACGCTACAGCGACCAGAGGACCGTCCAGGACCGGACGTCGACACCTTCCAGGCTCCGGACGACCGACCCCCCCCCCCCCGGAGGACCGACGCTACGCCAACATAAAGAAATTAGCTGAAGTCCGAGGAAGACCGGACGACCGGCGACCGGACGACCGGACACCTACGGACGTCTGATGTCGTGGCAACAGAACAATATCTGCGGACATCCGAAGATCTACGGACGTCCGGACCCCCGCGAGCCTCCGGACGACCGGCGCCTTACGGACGTCCGAGCCCTGGTTGTGTCCAGTTTCGGGCCGAAGCCCATGTAGCCCTTCACTTCGCACCTCTTTTGCACTAAGACTATATATAGACCTCTCCCTCCTCCTAGTTAGGGTTAGCAAAGAATTAGCTCATTTGAGATAGAGCTTTGCTCATCCATTACGGATCTACTCTACGAGAGAGACCGCGGCCCCTCTACGGAGAAGATCCCCTTCGATTCAAGACCTCCTCATGGAGAAGACCCCCATCAAGACCTCCTCACGGAGAAGAACCGGTTACCTCTTGTATCGTCCCTTGTGACTTTGGATCGTGTATCTTCCCTTGTGTTTCGAGGATCTAGCACATGTGTAATCGAATCTTGTTGGTTTGAGTGATTCTCTCGTGTTTCCCCTCGTGTTTCCCCTTGTGTTATTCGTGTTCATCGTTGGGATCCGCTCCTTTCGTGAAAGATCGGCCGTATAGGGTTCCACCCTACATTAGGTCGTCTACGGTTTCAACCCGTTGTCCCCATTGGACATTCTTCCTCTACCACTACATGAGCGCATCAACATGGACGCGAGTGCCCGAGTGAACTTCCTCAAGAAGATGCATGAAGATACAAGGCACACCATCGAGCGCCAAGTACAACAACTCGCGACCAAGCTCAATGTCAACAAGCAACCCATGATATTCAACATCGGAGATCTTGTGTGGTTACACCTTCGCAAGGACCGCTTCCCCGATGAACGCAAGTCCAAACTTCTACCACGAGCCGATGGACCCTTCAAGGTGCTTGCATGCTACAACAACAACACCTACAAGATTGACATCCCACGCGACAAGTACTCCATGAGTGACATCTTCAACATCAAAGATCTCTCCCCATACCATGGTGATGAGGATTTTGATTCGAAGTCGGATCTTTCCCAAGGGAGGGGAGATGATGCGGAGCACCTATGGTCATCCCCATGGACCTACCATCGTCTCACCAATTGCCAAGAGGACCCATGACACGAGCACGAGCTAGAGCTCTCGAGACCGAGGTGACTTCTTTCCTTAGTGACATCACATATGATCCTCTCGAGACATGGCTACTACCTAAGTCCGGAATGTTGTGCATGATTAGGTACCAAGAAGACCCTCTCGAAGATGCACTTGAAGACGGACAAGGCCCCAAGTTCATGGATGAAGAGGAACGCCGAAAGGAGAAGAAGGCAGCTCCAGGGCCCGGACATCCGGCCCCGCACCAGCCCGGACATCCGGCCACTGCCCGGAAATCCGACGCCCGTCACAGAACATACCCGAAGCTGAACAACTTCAGCCGGACATCCGGCCAAAGGCACGGACATCCGGCCCCGTCTGTCTGCGCACAGTATAGGGCCGAGGCCCATGTACACCTTCGCCCACCTAGACTATATATACTCCTCCTCCTCCCTCTTTCTAGGGTTAGCATTGGTTTTGCTCATATGTGAGATAGAGCTTTGCTTATCCATACGGATCTGCTCCTTGAGAGAGACTGCGGCCCCTCTACGGAGAAGATCCACCTTGGATTCAAGACCCCCTCTTGGGTGGCCCCATCAAGACATCCTTACGGAGAAGAACCGGTTACCCTTTGTGTCGTCCTTTATTGATCATGGATCTTGTATCTCCTCTCGTGTTTCGAGGATCTAGCACATGTGTAATCGAATCTTGTTGGTTTGAGTGATTCTTTCGTGTTTTCCCTCATGTTTCCCCTTGTGTTCTTCGTGTTCCTCGTTGGGATCCACTCCTTTCGTGAAAGATCGGCCATCTAGGGTTCCACCCTAATGAGGATATCAATACCATTGTTACACCCACAGCCCCTGCTGCTATACATACTGGACCAATTACTAGAGCTCGCGCACGCCAATTAAATTACCAGGTACTTTCGTTTCTTGGTAATGATTCTAATGTTCATGAGAATATGATGCTGCCTAAATTGGATACATTTGTTCTGCTTACAAATGAAGGGCCTGGTTTTGAGAAGGATGAACATTGGAGCAAGAACAAGCATGGAGATAATGGCATGCGCATGGGGGAAAAGAACGGAGTTACAAGTGATGATTTCAGGACCTTGAAGCCACCATAATGCGTGCATGAAGCCTTGGACGAAATATACAAGATGCTACTTCATAACTTTCGTCCAGAGGCTATTCTAGGTGCTGCGTCACCTTATTATTGGGCCAGGCCCATGTAATTTCGAAATACTTGAGTATAGGCTATTTTTAGAGTCCGTATGTGTGGGGAAACAAGAGATAGGGTTGGTTTCGGACCCCTTCCCCAAGGGCCACGAAATTCCCCCCTCTTCCTCCATATATACAGCCCTTAGGGCGTCGTTTAGACTTTGGGTTTTGTTTAGATTAAAAGTTCGCCATAGCTGCAACTTCGCGTACTTCGTTTGTGTTCAACGACCAGACAAAGGCGTCACAGAACCCCACCTTGATCAATAAAGCTTTCATCTTATATTCGCAATATCCAGATTGCAATCTCAGTTTCTTGCTTGTTCTTCGTTTGCTCGCAGGAAACAGACCCTCGTGGTCAGGTTGATCGTGCTCCGGCGTGGTCAATAACCTCTCGGAGTTGGTTTAGCGATTGCTAAGGCGCGACGTCCTCGCACGTTCGTAGTCGGATCGTCAAAGTCGACTTCCATCAAAGCGATATCCATCATCTCATCGAAAGACGGGACACCTTTGCCTCTATCAAGTGGTATCAGATTTCCAGGTTGCTCGGTGAGATTTTACAGTTTTTCGTAGTTTAGATCGAGTCTGTTCTTCATACCTACAGTCCACGAAAAAGCCACAAAAAAATTAGGGTTAGTTCAGTATATCCGAACCAATCTGAGCCTTTGCATAATCTTTTTTGGGTTTTTGCTTTGTTGAATTTGCGGTTGCATCGTCGTGTCAAGTTGCTGGTCTTAGAGTCTAGTCTTTTAGAGTTTCGAGTTCTGGTCATAAGTTGTCACGCCGCTGCCGCACCATCATCATTGCCTTGCCATCTACCACTATTGCTTATCCTCCACCACTCTGAATCCGTATCCATATAACACCACCAATCCGTATCCATATACCACCACCGATCCGTATCCATATACCACCACCGCTACCATATACCACCACCGCTGCCATATCCTACCACCATATATCCACCACCAATCCGAGTTCTTTTCATATTCGGTTTGTTTTAGAGATCCATCTATTTTCCGTTTCGTGTTTCCTTGCCTGAGTAGGTCTAAAAAAAGAGTCTGGAGACCCCCGGGCAGTTTTTAGGCCAAAATTTCGGCAACCAAAAATATTTTTTCCCTATCCTATTTTTAGGCCCTGGGGAGTGTTTTGAGACACTCGCCATCATAGTGATTTTGTGTCGCACTTTTTTGTCGTCGCTGCCCTGATTTCCGAAAAAATAGTCAAAAAAATTTTGTGCCCATCCTGTCAGTTTGACCTGGGAAGAGTTTTGAGACACTCGCCATTATAGTGATTTTTCGCAAAAAAAAGGAGCGCAAAAAAAAAGAGAGCAAAAAAAAGAGCAAAAAAAAATTCCAGAGTGTGCTTTTCCCTTGTTTACGTGCAGCGCCGTGATTTTGTTAGTGTTCTAGGCTCGCGTCTCTAGCACGGTCTAGCCTAGGACCAGCACAGTACCGTCGTTGAGCGTTTCTTCAACTTTGCATCTCTGAATTGATTATTGTAGACCATTTTGCTACCATATTATAAGGCTTCCCAGCTCCACATACATCTACATCATGCGTTTGACTCTCCCTGGTAATCGCTCTATCCAAGCTTTGAGAGTTTTGACTACAACGGTTGCCGATCACCACCTGCTGCTGGGTAAGAACTGGTAAGAATTTGAGATTCGCTTGAAGGTTTTGTGACACACCACCATCACCACCACTTCCTAGTAGTCTGCAGGATCATATTCTTTTGTGTTTCTATTGCTGCTAACTATGGCAGGATCACAAGCCGATGAGACTGATTGGGAGAACATGACGAACAAGGAGTTGCATGATAAATTTCAGCAAATGATGAGTGGCTAGGTGGGAGATGTGCTAAACAGATTTGAAGAGGCTATGGAGAAGATAGATGCCGTGGAGAAGTCGTTCGAGACAAAGCTGGATAACAAGTTTACTGAATTACTCAAGCGTCTTCCCCAACCACCACCGGCTGCACATGTCGCACCTCTACAACAACAACAACCACATCTCCAACGCCGCCTTCCAAATCAAGTGGGACGAGCACAGCGCGTTCCAATTGAGACTGGTCAAAATTCGGGTGCCGCTGCACCTACTGTTGATGCTTCTTTGGCTCCTGCTACTGCGGCGGCTGAGGAGGATGACGATTATGCGGGCGATTATGAGGATGAGGTTGATCAAAATCAGAACTACGTGCAGCCACCAGCACCACCACCAGCAGGTCGACCTCAGGTATATATTCGCAACGGTAGGCCGGCACCACCACCTCAGGTACGAGATCATGACCATCTCCCTAAACTGAAATTGAATATTCCACCATTTGAGGGTAGATATGTTCCTGATATATATCTTACTTGGGAGTTAGAAACTGAACAACGATTTACATGTTTACAATATCCTGAGGAGAGACGTGTTCCTGCTGCTGTTTGTGCTTTCACTAGCTTTGCATGTGTTTGGTGGTCTGAACATTGTAGATTATATCCTGTTCCAGCTACTTGGGCTGCTTTGAAAACTGCTATGCGTACTCGTTGGGTTCCACCATATTATCAACGTGAATTACTTCAAAAATTGCAGCGCTTAAGACAAGGGAAAAATTCTGTAGAAGAATATTATCAGGAATTACAAACTGGCATGATTAGATGTGGTATTGTTGAGGAGAATGAAGCTATGCTTGCACGTTTTATGGGTGGATTAAATAAAGAGATTCAGACCATTCTAGAGTATAAGGATTATAATAATATCACTCGTTTATTCCATCTTGCTTGTAAAGCTGAACGTGAAGTGCAGGATCGACAGCCATTGGCGCGAACTAACTTTTCTGCAGGTCGACCTTCATCATGGACACCGCGTGCATCTTCTACTTCCACTGCACCAGCACCTCCATCAGGTTCCACCTCCAGCCGTGATACAAGAAAGCAGGCACAACCACCACTATCTGCCAAGAGCGCACCTGCCGGGCCTGCACAGAGCTCTTCTTCTTCCATGGCATCGACAGGGCACACAAGTGATATTATTTGTCGTCGTTGTAAGGGAAGAGGACATTATGCGAGAGAATGCAAATCTCAGCGTGTAATGATTGCTACTGAGGATGGTGGGTATGAGTCCGCTAGTGACTATGATGAGGAGACTTTGGCTCTTATTACACGTGAAGAACATGGTGGAGATGATTCTGAAAATGAGACGCAATACATGGCTCCTGAAGACGCTGACAGGTATGAATGTTTAGTTGCTCAACGTGTTTTGAGTGTGCAGGTCACACAAGCAGAGCAAAATCAGAGGCATAATTTGTTCCATACAAAGGGAGTTGTGAAGGAACGTTCTGTTCGCGTCATCATAGATGGAGGGAGCTGTAACAACTTGGCTAGCATGGAGATGGTGGAGAAGCTATCTCTCACCACAAGACCACATCCACATCCTTACTACATCCAATGGTTCAACAACAGCGGCAAGGTTAAGGTAACACGTACTGTTCGTGTGCATTTTAGTATCTCTACATATGCTGATTATGTTGATTGTGATGTGGTACCCATGCAAGCATGTTCCTTATTACTTGGTAGACCATGGCAATTTGATAAAAATTCTGTACACCATGGTAGAAACAATCAGTATACTCTTGTTCATAAGGATAAAAATATTACTTTGCTTCCTATGACTCCTGATTCCATTTTGAAAGATGACATTAATAGAGCTAATAAAGCAAAACAGGAGAAAAATAAGAGTGAAAATCAGATTGTGGCAAAAGAATTTGAGCAACAAATGAAACCTAATAATAAACCATCTAGTGTTGTTTCTGAAATTAAATTGAAAAGTGCATGTTTACTTGCCACAAAATCTGATATTGATGAGCTAGATTTCAGCAAATCTGTTTGCTATGCTTTTGTGTGCAAAGAGGCATTATTTTCATTCGAGGACGTGCCTTCCTCTTTGCCCCCTGCTGTCACTAACATTTTGCAGGAGTTCGCTGACGTCTTCCCACAAGACGTGCCACCGGGATTACCACCTATTCGAGGGATTGAGCATCAAATTGACTTAATTCCTGGGGCATCGCTACCCAACCGTGCACCATACCGTACCAATCCAGAGGAGACGATGGAGATTATGCGTCAAGTACAGGAGCTGCTCGACAAAGGTTATATACGCGAATCTCTTAGTCCTTGTGCTGTTCCTATTATACTAGTGCCTAAAAAGGATGGTACGTCGCGTATGTGTGTTGATTGTAGAGGCATTAATAATATTACTATTCGTTATCGTCATCCTATTCCTAGGCTAGATGATATGCTCGATGAATTGAGTGGCTCTACAATATTCTCCAAAGTTGATTTGCGTAGTGGATACCACCAAATTCGTATGAAATTGGGAGATGAATGGAAAACTGCATTTAGAACTAAGTTTGGTTTATATGAGTGGTTAGTCATGCCTTTTGGGTTAACTAATGCACCTAGTACTTTCATGAGACTAATGAACGAAGTTTTACGTGCTTTCATTGGACGATTTGTGGTAGTCTATTTTGATGATATACTGATTTATAGCAAATCTTTGGAAGAACATTTGGAACATTTACGTACTATTTTTATTGCTCTACGTGATGCACGTTTGTTTGGTAACCTTAGGAAGTGCACAGGGAATTGAAGTTGATAAAGCCAAGATTGAAGCTATTGAGAGTTGGCCGCAGCCCAAAACGGTCACACAAGTGCGGAGTTTTCTTGGACTCGCTGGTTTCTATAGGCGTTTTGTGAGAGATTTTAGCACCATTGCTGCACCTCTCAACGAGCTTACAAAGAAGGATGTGCCTTTTGTTTGGGGTACCGCACAGGAAGAAGCCTTCACGGTATTGAAAGATAAGTTGACACGTGCTCCTTTACGCCAACTTCCTGATTTTAATAAGACTTTTGAGCTTGAATGTGATGCTAGTGGAATTGGATTAGGAGGTGTCTTATTACAAGATGGTAAACCTGTTGCATACTTTTCTAAAAAATTGAGTGGGCCTAGTCTGAATTATTCTACTTATGATAAAGAACTATATGCTCTTGTTCGGACTTTAGAAACATGGCAACATTATTTATGGCCCAAAGAATTTGTTATACCTTCTGATCATGAATCTTTGAAACATATTAAAAGTCAAGCTAAACTGAATCGTAGACATGCTAAATGGGTTGAATTCATTGAAACTTTCCCTTATGTCATTAAACACAAGAAGGGTAAAGAAAATGTTATTGCTGATGCATTGTCTCGTCGCTATACTATGCTTTCACAACTTGACTTCAAAATATTTGGTTTGGAGACCATCAAAGATCAATATGTGCATGATGCTGATTTTAAAGATGTTTTGCGGAATTGTAAAGAAGGAAGAACCTGTAACAAGCTATGCATTCCAGCTAGCTCTCTTCCTCTTTTGTTGTTGCAGGAGGCGCATGGAGGAGGATTAATGGGACACTTTGGCGTGAAGAAGACGGAGGACGTACTTGCTACTCATTTCTTTTGGCCAAAGATGAGACGGGATGTTGAGAGTTTTGTTGCTCGCTGCACTACATGTCAAAAAGCTAAGTCACGAATCAATCCTCATGGTTTATATATGCCTTTGCCTGTACCTAGTGTTCCTTGGGAGGATATATCTATGGACTTTGTTTTAGGTTTACCTCGAACAAAGAAGGGGAGGGATAGCATATTTGTTGTCGTGGATAGATTCTCAAAAATGGCACACTTTATACCATGTCATAAAAGCGATGATGTTGTTAATGTTGCTGATTTTTTCTTCCGTGAAATTATTCGTTTGCATGGTGTGCCAAATACTATTGTTTCAGATCGTGATACTAAATTTCTTGGCCACTTTTGGAGATGTTTATGGGCTAAGTTGGGGACTAAACTGCTTTTTAGTACTACTTGTCACCCCCAAACAGATGGACAAACTGAAGTAGTCAATAGAACATTGTCTACTATGATTAGGGCTGTTTTGAAGAATAATAAGAAAATGTGGGACGAATGCTTGCCTCATATTGAGTTTTCTTATAATCGTTCATTGCATTCTACTACTAAGATGTGCCCTTTTGAAATTGTGTATGGTTTCCTACCTTGTGCACCTATTGATTTGTTGCCTCTTCCATCTCCGGAGAAGGTTAATTTTGATGCTAAACAACGTGCTGAATTGATCTTAAAAATGCATGAGTTAACTAAGGAAAACATTGAGCGTATGAATGCTAAATATAAACTTGCTGGAGATAAGGGTAGAAAACATGTTGTGTTTTCACCTGGAGATCTTGTTTGGTTACATTTGTGTAAGGATAGATTTCCTGATTTGCGCAAATCAAAGCTAATGCCACGTGCTGGTGGTCCTTTTAAGGTGTTAGAGAAAATAAATGATAATGCATATAAACTTGAGCTGCCTGCAGATTTTGGAGTTAGTCCCACTTTTAACATTGCAGATTTGAAGCCTTATTTGGGTGAGGGAGATGAGCTTCCGTCGAGGACGACTTCATTTCAAGAAGGGGAGGATAATGAGGACATCAATACCATTGTTACACCCACAGCCCCTGCTGCTATACATACTGGACCAATTACTAGAGCTCGCGCACGCCAATTAAATTACCAGGTACTTTCGTTTCTTGGTAATGATTCTAATGTTCATGAGAATATGATGCTGCCTAAATTGGATACATTTGTTTTGCTTACAAATGAAGGGCCTAGCTTTGAGAAGGATGAACATTGGAGCAAGAACAAGCATGGAGATGATGGCATGCGCATGGGGGACAAGAACGGAGTTACAAGTGATGATTTCAGGACGTTGAAGCCACCATAATGCGTGCATGAACCCTTGGACGAAATATACAAGATGCTACTTCATAACTTTCGTCCAGAGGCTATTATAGGTGCTGCGTCACCTTATTATTGGGCCAGGCCCATGTAATTTCGAAATACTTGAGTATAGGCTATTTTTAGAGTCCGTATGTGTGGGGAAACAAGAGATAGGGTTGGTTTCGGACCCCTTCCCCAAGGGCCACGAAATTCCCCCCTCTTCCTCCATATATACAGCCCTTAGGGCGTCGTTTAGACTTTGGGATTTGTTTAGATTAAAAGTTCGCCATAGCTGCAACTTCACGTACTTCGTTTGTGTTCAACGACCAGACAAAGTCGTCACAGAACCCCACCTTGATCAATAAAGCTTTCATCTTATATTCGCAATATCCAGATTGCAATCTCAGTTTCTTGCTTGTTCTTCGTTTGCTCGCAGGAAACAGACCCTCGTGGTCAGGTTGATCGTGCTCCGGCATGGTCAATAACCTCTCGGAGTTGGTTTAGCGATTGCTAAGGCGCGACGTCCTCGCACGTTCGTAGTCGGATCGTCAAAGTCGACTTCCATCAAAGCGATATCCATCATCTCATCGAAAGACGGGACACCTTTGCCTCTATCACACCCTACATCACCATCGAGCTCTTGAGGTCCCCCGACCTCAGGAGGCGCCCCAGCCTCAGTAGGTCTCGGACTCCACCAACACTTCCGCCCTCGTCAAGCACCCGGTGTACTTCATCAGCACGGTACTACGTGATGCGCGGGCACGCTACCCATGCCATAGAAGCTGTTGCTCACACTCCTCGTCGCGCCAGCTGCGCCACTACTTCCAAGGCCGCGAAATTAAGGTCGTTTTAGCTTACCCACTGGAGAGGGTGCTCCGGAGCCCTAATGTTGTGGGGAGGGTCGCCGAGTGGAACATCAAATTGGAGGCATTCCAGCTGGAGTTCAGCACCACCAGGGTCATCAAGGGAGCCGCACTCGCCGACTTCGTGGCGGAGTGGACCGATGCTCCCGGTCCCGAAGTGGGGGAGGGCCGGTCTCTCTCGCTAGGGAGGGAAGCACCAGATGGCTGGATCATGTACTTCGACGGCGCCTTCGCATGTCAGGGTGCGGGGGCTGGAGCCGTGCTCATCTCGCCCACCCAGGACAAGCTCTACTACGCCATGCAGCTTTGCTTCCAGCGGGGCGAGAAAGTCTCCAACAACATCGCGGAATACAAAGGCCTGATCGCCGGCCTCAAGGCTGCGGCAGCCTTCGGAGTGAAGCATCTCACCATTAGGGGCCACTCCCAGCTCTTCGTCAACTTCTCCAACAAGGCATAAGAGCCGAAGGTCGATCATATGGAGGCATACCTCGCGGAGGTACGCAAAATAGAGAAGTAATTCTTGGGCCTGGAACTGCAGCATGTGCCCCGCGACACGAACAAGGAAGCTGACGATATTGCCAAGAGGGCGTCCAGGCGCCAGCTTCAAGAGCCCGGCATCTTCGAGGAGCGGCTCTTCAAGCCTTCAGCAGCCCCTCTGGCTGTGGAGCCAGCGCTGCCTCAGGGGGAGCTCCCCCTGCCAACAACCTCGGGAGCCCCCGCCTGTGGCCCGACCTCAGGAGCACGTCTCCTCCTCGCGCTTGAGCCCTAGGAGGGGTGCTGGACCGACGAATTCAAGGCGTACCTACTGTAGGGAACCCTGTCAGATAAGGAGGAAGACGCGGAGCATGTGGCCCGGCAAGCAACAACCTACTGCATTTGGGACGGTGATCTATACCGAAAACGACCGAACGATGTTTCCTTGCGATGCATCTCCACGGAGCAGGGGTGCGAGCTGTTAACCGACATACACGGTGGAGATTGCGGACATCATTCGTCATCACACACCTTGGTGGGCAAGGCGTTTCGCAGCGGATTCTACTGGCCCACGACACTCAACGATGCAACCGAGCTGGTGAGGTCCTGCGAGGCCTGCCAGTTCCACACCAAGCAAATCCACCAGCCAGCTCAGGGCCTCCAGAGCATCCCGCTCTCGTGGCCGTTCGCGGTCTGGGGGCTGGACATCTTGGGTCCATTCCCTCGAGCACCCGGGGGCTACCGTTACCTCTACGTCACCATCGACAAGTTCACCAAGTGGGCAGAGGTGGAGCCAGTACGTACCATCCCTGCCGGCTCAGCGGTCAAGTTCATCAAGGGCCTCGTGAGCCGGTTCGGAGTCCCTAAACGCATCATCACCGACAACAGCTCGCAGTTCACTAGCAATCTCTTCAAAACATATTGTGCTAATCTTGGAACACAGGTATGCTACGCCTCAGTGGTGCACCCCAGAAGCAACGGCCGAGCCAAGCGCGCCAGGGCCACATTGGTTAACAGCGTCATC